>NC_135321.1:14981134-15281134 GCF_048772815.1 Callospermophilus lateralis
TCTGAAAGAATTTCTTTATATATTCAGATCATCTATTCTGAATAACATTACTAATTATTAGACTTAAATATCAAGTATACTTTTAAGAAAAAAAATGCCTATTTAAAAAAATTAAGCCACTAATAAATTTTGTGACTAATTATTGATCAGGTAGCCTCAACCAAAATGAAATTTGGCTTTTCTAAAATGCTTCAAATGATACCTTAGCCCTAATTTACTTCTCTTAATTGATCCACACTTTCCATTGAAGGAACAAAATATGATACATTTGTGTATTTTCCTGTTGTTGGTGTTTCAGGGTGAATTTTATTTCTATTCCATTATAATAAACACTATTTGAATTTTCTGTTTAGCATTTTTAGTCATTGCTTATCAAATATTTATTCTTTCCTAAGTGCTATATTATTTCTTTTTTATTTTACCTTGGAGCTATATAAAATTGGATCAGATACTATGTAATCTTTGTATTTTTTATTTTGGTACTATATTTCCCAAATCCATCTTTTTCATATAATTCTGCAATTCATGTTTATTCCTGGTAAATATTTCATTGGTTGATATGGACTTTATCAATTCCTTGGTCAATAATATTTATGTGCTCTTTCCCTTTTTCTTTTGGCTATTACTAACAATGCTAAACCATGTGTTATTCCACGTACTTCTTGGTACATAATCTACCTTCAATAGATTTACATGAGAAATACTAGGACTCAAATGGCTGTATTGGGAGACATTTGGAAACTTCAGCTTAGCAAGGTCATGCCAAGTCATTTTCCATGAACTATAATGAGTTATATTCCTACCAGTACACAATCATTTTTCTTTTTGGTTTGTGGGTATACTTTATGCAGTGAAATTCTAATTTTTTTTTATTAGTTAAGTACATGTCTTTAGGAATCGTGCCCAAGTTTCAGCTTTTTATTTCACTAAATTTTACTATTTACTATTTGTCTTTTCCTTCTGACATTTAGTGATCATTCTTTTCAGATTAAGAAATACTCTTCTGTTCCTCAAAGTCATAAAAATATTCTTTAATTTTTATTTCTAAGCATTACTTAAAATTAGACCTTTCACAGTTATGCTGATGTTATATTCACAAACATTTATTTTAATATCTTGGAGTAATGTAGTTATCAAAATTCTTGCTCTTTAACTCATGAATAAGCGAGTATCCCAGCAGAATTGATCAAATGATTCCATCTTCCTTCAGTACTTTCTGGTAATCCTTTTGTCATATATCAGGTCTGTTTAAAAGTCTTGGTTGTTTTTTGGATTTTCTATTTTGCTCAGTTGGTCTCTTTGTCTCTCCTTAGATTGATGTCACATTGCCATATTTTGCAAGTATTTGCTGGTCTGGAGAGTTTAAGTATTCCTCTTCAGGTATAGTGTGCTATTCTTGGTAATTTCAAGATACATTTTGGAATTAGCTGTTCAAATTCTTGAAAATAATTATTATTAATACTTCTATCAAAACTGTATGACTTTTAAATTAAATTGATGATACTTGATAGTTTTGTGATTTTGAATTTTCCAGTGAACATATTTATTTCTCCTTTAAAATTATTTTTAGATTTGAAAGAAAAATTTTTACATTAAAAACATAAGATAAAAGAAATTTTAAATTTCAGTAACATTATAATTTGAAACAAAAAGTCTTCATTTTCTAGATATTTCATGTTTTTCTTGATAGTATAAAGTATGTAAAAGCAATTCAATTTGTATTTGATATTATATTCATCCACATTGATAAAAGTTTCTTATTTTCCCTATTAATTTATGTGCAGATTCACTAGTGTTTTTATGTAAACAGTCCTTTCGATTGTGAGTAACAGATTTTTTTTCTTATTTGTCAGTATCTGTGTTTTGTTTTCCCTTGTTTTTCTGAAGTTGTTATTAAGTACAGAAAGGAAATTAAGCAATAAATGTAAGCATCTTTAACAAGATCCCTTTTTTGATGTAATAATTTGTAAAACCTCACAAGTAAAAATGATGTGGTTGCTGTTATCTTGTTTTTTTCAACATAGATGTTTTTAAACGATTGTCACCCACCTGGATGAATGAATAAATGCTTTATACATTTTTGAAAAATGAAAAAAAATCATGAAAGCATACAATAAAGATGAACTACTACTTTTTTAGGAAAAAAGCAAAAGTCTTAAGAAAAAAACATTTTATAGATGCACAAAAATAAGCAATTTTAATAGTTAAATAAGATAATAAGATTATCTTTTTGTTTTTTGAAACATGATGGGGGGTACATGTGGCTAATGAAACTAATCTATTTTGTTTAATTTTTTTTCCCAATAACTTACTGAACAACATTTAAACTATTAATGATAAACATATATACTTGAACTTTATGTGACAAAAAAGTCATTCTTTAATACAGTTTGAAAGATTAAATTTGCTTCTAGGGAAGGGAGGTGTCAAAATCACTGAGAGAATACCTTTCCATGATTACACAACAAAGGGGAGATTTAAAACTTGTATGAGAAGAAATAAAATGGACTCATAAGCATCGGAATGAAAATTAAAACAGGAAAAAACACACAATTCCTTCAACAAAGATTGTGAAAATTACTCCAGGGATGTTGAGAGAGAAGTAATCTGGGATTCTTAGGCACTATTACTGGTAGAGTAAACTGGCATTTTTCTAAATGACAGTTTCTAATTTTGTCAGAACTTTTAGTGACATGAGTACATTTGACTCTCAACTACCATTATTATAAAACTACTTAAAGGAAGTTATCATTGATCAATGTAAAGATTTTAAAAACTATTAAAAAATGAATTGAAACAATTATTGCAATAGTGAAAAACTGAAAATAATTATCTGAACACAGTAAATCAGTTAAATAACTTTTATAAAAGAAACATTAGGATGCATTTAAACTGATTTTAAAGAAAAGTAACTGATCATAAGTGAAATGTGTTCATAGTATCAGTACAATGAAAAAGATTATTAAAAAGGCATGGGAATACAAGTATATTTATGATGTTTTAAAATTTCATAGAAAAAAAAGTTGGTTGCTGCAATCTCGTTAGATACTTCTTAACAGGGTAAATACTCTTTTGCTAAGAAGTTTTTAGTTTGGATTACGATTGGGAATTGAATTTTATTGATTTTTTCCAAATTAACTGAAATATTTTTGTTTTCGTTTCCTTTGTTCTGTGCTCATAAAGAATTACATCAGTAAACTTTCAAAACATAGAATTTCCCAGCATCTCTAGGGTTGCAGGGTAGCCCCCAGTGAAACCTGCCTCCTGGTCCTGACTGCTTGGTCAGTTCACCCCTACACCTTGCCACTGTCGCAAGGTTTGGTCTCTGTCACCAACTGAAGGTGATGGAAGTGATGGGTCATTTCTTTGACTGTGTTTTGAAAGACACTGATGATTCCACATCCCTACCCCTAAGGTCACTCCCAGGGAAGCCAGCTGCCCTTTGAGCAGTCTTATGGAGAGGTCAGTGTGACAAGAAACTGCAGTTTCCTGGCAACAGCCCCTAAGAAACTGAGGACTGTAAGTGACATACAGCTGCAGTGTGCGCGTCATCCCGAGTGGACTCCTCAGCCCCAGCCAAGCCCTCGGAAGTCTGCAGCCGCAGTTGGCATCTTGACCACACTTCATGAATGACTGTGGTTTGAGATCTAAAATTAGAGTTCAAGATTATGTACCATCTTGACCCCTGGTGAAACCAGGAGGGCTAAAATGACCCACTGCAAGCTTCCTTCCCTGCTCTGCTCCTGTGGATCGAGCATCCTGGCCAAGCGATCCCCTTATCAAGGGAGACTGGGCACAGCTCCTGCTAATCCCCAGTGGTGGGGTTCAGCTTCCTGCTGGCCCACAGAATCATTCAAATAAGCCCATCACACCTTGGTGTGGGAACCAGGGATCACCCCGAGTCTTGATACTACAGCCCCTGGTTGTTTACTCTGTTTCTGTGTTGAACCCTCCATGTAGCCCCACTGCGGTAGGGCTGTGTCCTCTCCTATGTGTGACTAGTAAACTGCGGTCAATCTCATGTCCGCGTGAGCACTGTGTGGTCTACTATTCCCTCAACCTAGAGTGGAAACCTTCCCTCACCTGTGGGCTGAATAGGGGGCAACTGAAGCAGTGGCCTAGAGGAGCCTCCTGGATGCTTGGTTGGTTCTCAGAAACTGTGGGAGAAAATAAATGTCTGTTGTTTTAAGTGAATATGTTTTGAGGTGATTTGTAACCAGTATGAGATGCATTCCAATTTAATACACTGCTGAATTCTGTATGAATCTGCCTTTCAAAATAATTTTTATATCTATTTTCACAAATTAATTTTCTTTCTCACACTGTACTCATCAAGTTGTCATGTTATGGTTAAACCTGACTCATAACACGCAGGGAGCCCAGGCCATCACTTCCAGTTCCAGGAAGCCCTGGGTCACTCTAAAATGAAAGGAGGTCAAATTATCAGTAAAATCATCCAGGCCCCATTGAATTATGGATTATTTTGATGTTATGTTGTTATGTTTCTTCCAGAGTTTTCTGCTAAACTCTTTTTTTCTACATTTTCATATTTGTTGATGTAACATTGCTGTTATTATTTTATCTTTTAAACATTTTTATTATGCTCTCTCTGATTTTCTCTCAAATCAGCTAACCGATTTTTATCAGTTACAAATTTCATAGAACCAAATTTCTCTTTTATCATCTTTGCAATGTCTTCATTTTCATGTGAATCATGACCTTTTTCTCTCCTGTGTTTTTTCCTTTAAAAAAAAAAAAAAAAGCAACTGTAGCCAAATTCTTAATTTGGAGGCTTCTCCCTAATATTCAGCCTTTCTAACATTCACATTATGAGTTTCCAAGTACCACTTTTAGTATGTTCCACAAATTTTAATGTTTTCTTATCATTCAAATATAAATGTGTGTGTTATTGTTGTTGTTTTTCATTTCCAAATACACTCTCTTCTTTGGCCTAAGAGTTATTTAAAATTTAGAACATTTCAACTTTCACTATGGATGGAAAAATCAAATTGCTATAAAATAATCTGCTCTATAAAGACTTTTAAAAATCCAGCAAGGAGTCTCTATCAGTTGTAATTAGTGTCAAAAATACTGAGTTACAGCCATGGCGCACACCTGTAATCCCAGCGACTTGGAAGGCTGAGGCAGGAGGATCAAAAGTTCCAAGCCATCCTCAGCAATGGCAAGGCACTAAGCAACTCAGTGAGACCCTGTCTCTAAAAAAAATTCAAAATAGGGCTGGGAATGGTGCCCCTGAATTCAATCCACAGTACAAAAAAAAAAAAAAAAAAAAAAAAAAAATATATATATATATATATATATATATATAACTGAATTACAAATCATCCCAACTTCAGTGGCTTAAAACAGAGACAAGCTTAATCTCATGGACCAGTCTGGTTGATTCAGGTTTTGCAAAGCTGGATCATTTCAATCTGCTCCGTATGCCCCTGATCTTCTTTCTAGACTAGAAGATCAGCCCATGAATACTGTTCTTTCTCATGATGACCACAGAGAAATCAGAGGGAAGTCTCAGCACACAGACACCTTTTCAACGTCTGCCTGTGGTGTATCGACGTATCTCACTGAACAAAAATTCACATGGTTGAGTCCACAATACAAGCACATGGTGTCTCTTCTACCTACAAAAGTAGGGAGGGGAAAGCAAATTTTTCAGTTGGGTCACATACACATAACAAGCTTGCCATGTGAACCAGTGTTAAGCACATGGCTCATGGCTCCGTGGTACTGAGTTCAACAGCTTCACGTTGTGTAGCCATCACCACCACCCACCTCGGGAACAGAAACCCCGCAGCCAATAAGCCATAGCAGCCATCTCCAGCTTCTCCCAGGGCCTGGTGGCCACCATCCTACTTTCAGGCTGTATGGATGTAACTGCCCTGGGCACTCTCATAGGGGAACCCCACCCTATTTGACCCTTTACAACCAGCTTCTTTCATTCGTATGATGCTTTCAAAATCCATCCATGTGGTAGCATAAATCAGTGCTTCACTTCTTTGTATTCCATTGTATGGATGGCCCACGTTGGGCTCATTCAAACATCCATCAGCGGACAGTCAGTCTGCTCTACTTGTGGCTGTTGTGACTAAGCTGCCACAAACAAAGGTGTGCAAATAAACCCTCTGCTCAAATCTTGACTTTCTTTTTCTTTCTTTTCTTTCTGTTGACAAACCACTGAAGATGTAATTGGTAGATCATATGGTAATTTTATTATCTTTCTGAGTTTGGGAATTTTTTGAGGAACTGCCCTATTGCCATACTTGAGGCTATACCCTGTTACATTCCCACCGACAGTGCACAAAGGTTCCAAATTTTTATCCTCACCAACACTTACGTGTATTTTACAATTTTTTAAACAACAGCCGTCCTAATGAGTGTGTGGTGGTATCCCACTGTGGTTGAAGTGAATATTTTTTCATCAACAATTTAATCTACCACAGAAACCACCTGGCTTTGATGAGTTTAGCCACCTTTGGTGATTGACATACTCAAAAATTTCTGGAACTGGTGGTGCAGCTCATTGGCAAAGCAAAATATTTCCTACCATGCACAAGGCACTGGGTCCCATCCCTAGCACTGAAAGAAAATCTCTGTATTCTGGTGTTAATTTGAGTAACTTACACTTTGACAGAAAAAAATATCCATTTTCTCTAATATTTTGATGTGATCATAGAATTTCACCATGTCTTCCCTGATGACTTCCCGATCTATTTTTATAGCAATTCTACATCTGTTATAGATATAGCATAATTGCACATATTTATAGGGTGCAGTGAAATCATCCAATACTGATATTCAATGGGCAATGATCAAATCAGGGTAATTTGAGGGTAATTTGCATTTCTGTCATCTTGAACATTTCTTGTTTCTTTTGGTTTTTTTCTTTTTCTTTTTTTTCTGAACTCCTCTCTTCTAGTTCTTTTTAAGATATAGAATAAATCATAGACTATGGGCTCTCCCTGTGCTGTGCAACAGTGGAGCACCTCCCTCTTATGTAAGTGCCTCCTGGCCCCTGCCATCCACTCTCCCTCTGCTTCCTCCATCCACCCTCCCTAACCTCTGCCATCCTGCAGCTCTCTCTGTGGGCACACCTGCCTCCCAGCTTTTTTAAAAAAAATTTTTTTAGACGTTGATGTACCTTTATTTTATTCATTTATTTATATGTGTTGCTGACACTCGAACCCAGTGCCTCACACATGCTTGGCAAGTGCCCTGCCACTCAGCCACCACTCCAGCCCCCTGCCTCCCACCTTTAACTTCCTCTTATCCACAGTCAGGCTCACAAGGTCTTCACCTCTGTAATTAAAAAAAAAAAAAAAAAACAAACAACAAACTACTTTTGGATCTGCTCTGTTCCACACCTTTTATTTTCAAGTTCACTAA
This sequence comes from Callospermophilus lateralis, assembly GCF_048772815.1. Classification (NCBI taxonomy): domain Eukaryota; kingdom Metazoa; phylum Chordata; class Mammalia; order Rodentia; family Sciuridae; genus Callospermophilus; species Callospermophilus lateralis. The sequence goes on from NC_135321.1 coordinate 14,988,539, forward strand.
TCTTACCTATATTTTATTGGTTTTGACCTGATTTCTATCAAGTTGTTTATTTTTCTTTGTTTTCAATTTTTTATTTTGAGCACTATTTTTGTGTCTTTTTAAAAAAAAAATGAATATATTTAACTCTAACTCCTCCTGGACTTTCCGAAGGTGAGTGATCTATGGTGTAGTGTCTTCTCTAATCCATTGCTTTCTAGATGATCTGTTTTTCCCACTCTTCATTTCCTCTTTGCTCCAAGAGTTATATAAGACTGTGATTTTTAATATCCAAGTTGCTTACATGCTTACAGGCAGCTTTTCATCACTTAATTTTAATTTCACTGGATCATGATTAGAGAAGGTGGTTGGGAATTTTTCTATTATCTTAATTTGTAAAGCTTTATTCTGGCACCAACTGAAGGTTGTTTTCTATTTGGACTTATCTATACTTTTAAAAATTATGATTATAGATTGAAAGTTTATTGATTTACCTTATTCTTTAATTTTGCCTTCCAAGTCTTTCTAATTGTGAGAAGGCTTCTTCAATAATTGTGTCATCAGAACAAACTTTCATAGCTATCCCTTTCTTTTTCTTTTTCTTTTTTTTTTTTTTTTATTTTGGCTTACCCAGTATTTCTTTGGAGTGTTCAGGAATATACAGTTTTATCTCCTTCCTGGACTTGCCATTTTATTAGTTGATTTTTTTAGTGTTTTTAACATTAAATTTCTCCTGATCCATCTGATGTTGTTTCCTCTTCTGCTTTTGTTTGTTTAAATTCACCAGGTTTCTCTTCATTTACCACTCTATGGTTAGCCTTCCCCCACAGTTGTGTTTTAAATGAATTTCTCATAAAGTGAACATAGATGAATTTTGTTGTAACACTCTATTTCAGTCTCTAATTTGTGAAAGAAAAATCTCATCTGTTCACATTTATCCCAGTAATGGAAACATTTTGTTCTCTCCATCATTCATTATTTATATGTGTTTTAGCATGTTTTTCTCTTATTATTATTATTTATGTTTCTGTTAAGAACAAGTTGATATTTGTGATTAATTTGGAAATGACACTCTATTTTTTTCTATTCTTACTGTTGAGAATACTTTACTGTTGAGAGTTTCCCTTTCTCAGTTCTAATACATTAGGGACACATGTTACCTACTATTTCTCCCACTTGGATATGTATTTCCCCAAATAAATGTCTATTTACTTTCTTGGCCCCAAATACATGAAATCTTCACAATTCTTACATGCACCTCTTCATCTCTTTTCTTCTTTTTACCACTAGATGACATTTTTGGACATTTTTACTCCTGTTTCTCTACCTATACCCTAATCATAGAAATTTCATTCTAGGTAAGTAGTTTCAACTTTCATTTATTATTTAAATTTCCCTTACAAAATCTCCCTTCTATTTTGTGTTCCTATTGAGCAGTTATAAATTTTAAATAGTCTTTAAGTATTTACAGAAAGATAGTACAACAGAGTTTATTGCTCACCACTCTGCACAGTTTCACAATTTACTCAATTTCTATGTGATTCTGATTTCCTCATCTAAGTTGAGTGAGAGCCAACAATCTTGAATTTTGAGTGGAAAGTCTCACACTAACAATTAAATGTTCTGATCAGTTATTGGCATAGAACCTTCCATTCATAACTCTGTGGCAGAACTAGTCACAGAATTTAACCCACATGCATGTGGGTCAGGTAGAATGGGCCTGCAGATATATAGTTAACAGAACCAATGGCTACTGCTGCTTAGTAGAGAAATATATCCTATCATCAGAAAAAGGGAGAAAAGAAGTCTCTTTTGTCTTCCATATTTTCATAATTTTTCTCTTACATCATTAGGTTCAGGTTCTAGAAAAAGAACCATTGCAAGTTCTACCATGGAATGAGGGAGGGAACTCTGAACACGTCTTCTGGGCAGATAGAAGCAGACAGCCTCCTAAAATTATGATGGAAGCATAAAAGTGTAGCTAGTAGATTCTAACCCTGGATGCATGTACAATCCCCTGAAGGCTTCTAATAAGTATGCCTGGATCACAGCTATCATTGCTTATTTGTTATATAATGAAGGTCAGGCAAAGGTTTAGGAGAATATTTTAGATAAATTTTCAACAGAGAATACCTGAATATCTTCTGATAGTATTCATTAGAGAATGTGAGCAAGTCATATGGTCGAATCCCCAAATCATTCATTGATGTCTTAAAGTATATGAGATACCCAGATCCTACTCTTACTGGAAAATAATAGCATCATTCTTAACCACAGACATTCTCATGTAAGTTATGAAAACAAGAAAAATCATATCTACCTTCAGGTATAGAACTATATCATTTCCCTTTAAAAATTTCAACCAAGGAATATTATTAAGATCTAATTTGCTATTTCCTTTGCTAATTTATCTAATAAATATCATGATCTTTATTCTATTCTTGACAAACATAGCTAAGTGCATATAATATCTTTAATTCAAGTGCATATGGATAACAAATTCAGAGCATAAAGATTTGTTGGAGTTATTAATATGAACTATGTTCCAAAGCATGGTACATTTTATTGAATTTCTATGTGATCTGAAGTCCTAAATACATAAGCCCCAAATAAGCTCCAACACTAGCTTGTGTCTTTGTCTAGAAACTCAAAGATATTTTCAGAATAATATAAAGCAGCTTAATACATCTTCAAAATTATTTTTCCATTCTAGACTTATAGAAAATAAGGACCCAGATATGAAATTATTTTTTAAATGATTTTTCTTATTGATCTCAAAATGTTTCTCATTTTACCTAGCAAAAAAAGATTTGGGGTTTCATTTCCTAAGAAAAAATTAGTATGTATTTCCACCCAAAGAGTTATTTTCTCAATATTAATTCTGAGTAGAATTTTTAAGACCAAAATTTTTTTACTTATTCAAAACACTTGTTAAAATTTACCAATATACACAGCGCCTAGTGCATTTCTTGAAAACTGGTTTGAGTTTTTCCCTGGTGTTCCATTAAATAATGCATTCAAGAATAGATTTCATACTTCAATAGCTATTATTATAATCTTAAAAATTATACAGTGCACAACAGATTCACTTACATGAGCAGAAATATTTTAAAAATGTAAAGTTTCAACTTTATATTGTGACGTCACTGCTGTAATTTAAGTAGTATTTCAATATTCAACAATTCCCCAGTTCTCTTTAGAAATTCACTCCTGAGGCTCAGCTAAATCTAACTTCCTTCAATGAGGTATACTGTGTGATCAAGGATAATACTATATTGAGATCAAATTCAGTGAATCTAGTCTTCTAAAAGTATAACAATATGTGGTGCCAAACTTATTCAATAATATTTATAATATAAAGTTTGTCAGTAAATATCAGATGTGCAAATAATTGACAATTGTATTTTTCTACTGAAATCACTATTTGAGTCATTTGTAATTATGTAAAAAGAAACTACTTTTAAAAATAATCCATTGTATGTGCTTTCTATTCTGTTGTAAGTACAACTAGTAAATATGTAAATATGAATAGTAAACTCAAGAGAATTCTCCTTTCTCATGAATAAATAAAATGTCTTATTTTCTAATAAAACAATTTTGTTTTTTGTTTGTTTTGTTTTGAGCATAAGAATGTAGGATTCAGTCAAGTTAGAGGAGAAAGATAGCTCCCGCAGGATGAGAGGGGACCCGATAGGGGTTATCAGCACTTTTAAAGTATAAAAACTAACAATCTTAAAAATCAGTAAAATATGTAATCCATTACTTGTTCCCCACTCCCAAAAGCAATTCTGAAATGTTAAAATTTAGTTTTAGTTATTCAAGTCTCTGAAACCAAACAGAAAGGAAGTGTGAAGGCCAGATATGTTTACTGGTAAAATTTCAAAGTTTTGGTATATGAAATTACATGTTTACTGTTCTTCATATTTTGATTTCAGAAAAATCCTATAATAAAAATGCTAATACACCAGGAAAGAACAGAAGCTACTGTGATAGTCATTTGATTGCCCTAAAAATGTTTGGAACCCTCCATTTCTTCATGTGAAAAACTGCAGTAGTCTTACTTCATAGGATTCTCCTTGAAAGAGATGTGTGAACCTGTACAGTGTCTGGTTCACATGAGAAGCTTGTATTCTTGTGTTAGATCACCCCACAGACAGAAGGAACGCAGGACTCAAGGAAACCAAGACAAATTCTTACACTTTTCGAAGTACATGAGTGAGTTCAGAGCACCATCCAATGATGTACTTGAATTTTAAGAGAACCGTCTTAGTTGTATGGGAAGTCTGGAATAACATTTGAAACAAAATGGGCTAAGGACTTGGCTGCCAAATAATTTTGTGTGTTTGTGAGAAATCAGATTCTCGTATCTTCTGATCTGTGTTGTATATATGCAATTTTAGTCCTATGCAACTACAGAGAATTAACAATTAAAAGAATGTAAAAAATAATGTTTTACTGCTGCCATTTTAAGAAAACCAAGTGTAGAGAAATTATTGATTGTGCCAATAAATATTTTTTTCCTATTTAAGTGTTCATCTTATTACATGACATTATTATTTCTGTTAGTTTATTTTGATAAAATTTGCTGACCTTCTCACTTTGATTACTGTTAGTAAAGGGTCCCTGATCTTAAGCAGAATAAAGAAAAAAAAACTGCACTATGCTTGATGATGATTTGATATTCTTATAATTTTTAAGGAAAAGATTATTTCAAAAATATGGTTTTCTATGCCTGAGGATAACAAGACAATTCTATTTATAGTTAAGTCTAGAAATCATTGAAGAATTAGGGTTAGTGTTTGAGAATTTTTCATTATTTTTCCTCCTATCAATATTATGTCATGACTGAAATTGTAAAGAGCAGTACTTAAGATATTAAAATGTACCTTGGGGTTGTGGCTTATTGTTAGAGCACTTGCCTCAAACGCGTGAGTCACTGGGTTCGATTCTCAACACCACATAAAAATAAATAAATGAAGATATTGAGTCCATCTACAACTAAAAAAAAGAATTTTTTAAAAAGAAAACTGAGTATAATTTGTATTCCTTCTTAAATAATATGCAAAATAATAATTTTAATTGAGCCTCTGATATGGACTATTCTATGTATTTTAGATTGACCCACATTATCATTTAATTACTAGAACTACAACCAACTTGACAACATTGATTAGGACATTTCTTACTCAGTTCAATATTATCCTTTGGTTATCATTACAGTAATAAGTATCCATATTTAGAGATTAAGGATCTTAATCACATAGTGGTTAAGGATTCAGATTAGAAATCTTAATCCCCTAGTTGCTCAAAGTTGCATAGCTAAGAAGGTGCTGAAGTTGAATGTGTTAATTTTCTCTCGCTACATAACACATTACTAAAAACTTGTGATGTAAAACAGCACATAATTATCTTACTGATGCAAGAGTCAGGACTGGGCTTAACCGGCTCCTTTCCTCAGGATCTCACAAGTCTGCCTGCTTGCCATATTCTATTCATTATAGGAAAGTCACAAAATAGGCCAACACTCAAAGAGAAAGTATTGTTTGGGGTCACTTTTCAGAAAGTCATCCATGTAGGAATCTGAACCCACCACATTGCTGCAAGATCCCATGTGATGGATTTCTCAGAATACCATACCTCTTCCAGGTAAACAGGCAAAGTGTTTTGTTTTGTTTTTAAGTTTATTTTCTTCACTGAGGGAAAATTTCCATAAAATTCATCCTTTTAGCCATTTTAAGATGTGAAATTCAATTGCATTTATTCCATTCAAAATGCTGAACAATATCCCCATCTAATTTGACAACATTGTAATCACACAAAGTAAAATGTCACAAAAGAGATACGTGTTATTAGAATTAAAAAAAAAAAAAAAAAAGGATCACATCTATCCTAGCAAGGTTGAAGAACTGCAGAAGTGACAACAGGTGGAGAATATATATATAAAAGAAAACGTATTAGAGAAAGGAAATCGTAGAAAAAATGGAAATAGAAACAGAAGCACAGAAGTCATAAAGTTACAACTCATTTGAAAAACAGCCAGCATCCCAAGCCAGGTTGACTGGGACATTGGTTGTACTTTGAGAAATGACAAGTGATTCAGTGAGAATGATGAGCATTGTTCTCTTCTCTTCCCTGTCCTGTACCAGTTTTAACCCGACATGTCCAGAAAGCTCAGACCAAATGCCTCTTCCTCTCTAAAAGCCCTTTTGAGTTTTCCAACTTGAAACAAAGGGCTGTTCCTCTGAACTCAAGTGGCACTGCGTTTGCCCTTCCCACCTGGCACTTGCCCAGTGGAGGTAGAATGCATTATGCTGACATTTCCTTAAAGACAGGAAAACTCAGAATGCCTTGTACATAGGAGATGCTCAATAAAATTTGTGAACTTGTAAATAAAATTCACCAAAATGAAACAATTAAGTTCCACAGCAGGCCAAAAATTCCCACCTAAGAAACATCAACTTATCTAGCAAGTATCTGAAGTATCTTTGGAGATACTTTAAAGGGTAGTTACATTTAAAACTCATATTATTCTTTACTTAATTTGAACATACATATTTGATAGGCTAGTTTATTTATTAATGGTTAAATCATTATATTAGGAGTAATGCACTGAAGTAAATTCCTCAGGCTTAAAATGGAAGCCCAATAAGACATCATTAAAACTGTCTCAAGTAAAAGACATATTAAAGTAATTTTAACATAAAAAAGTTAATAATTCAAATAAAAAAGACTGTTTGACAATGTACTCAGGAAATAATGTACATATTTTTATGAAAATGATTGCTTCACATGGAAACTGAAAAAAACAAAGCTGTGGTAAATTTTGTTGAATGAGTCAGGTTTGTTTTTTTTTCAAGGGAAAAATTATGAGGTAGAAATAAAACTAAAGAAAACTAAATTATGATATGGTCCATTGCAGTGCAATACCCACTCTAATGACTTCATTACAAATACATCTAAATCTCTTCAGCCCAAACATTTTTAAAAGGAAAGCTCATTTTCCCAGTAAATGGGTAGACTATTCTAAATAATGTTCTAACTACCATTTGGGGTTAGTGCAAATAGTCTAAATATTTTGTATCTCATTTATCAGGAATTTCATTTCCTCATATACAAAGCACAGGCATCTCCACCTTAGAGTCATGAGTTCTTCCAGTCCCTCTCCATCATTACAGAGCAGAAATTGCTTCTCTTAGAAGCAGACTGTTTAAAAGTGCTATGTCCACTGAGCTCCAGCAACCCTGGTCTGCGAAGAGGGCCCTGCTGTTCACTTCTGTGACAATCCTCTTAAACCTGGGGTTAAGCCGTCAAGATCTAGATCTAAGATAAAGTTAGTGTCAAATGTACACTTTTTAAAATAACTTTTTAATTTTTTTTTTTAATGTGGTGCTGAGGACCGAACCCAGTGCCTCTCATGTGCTAGGCAAGTGCTCTACCACTGAGTCACAACCCCAGCCCTCAAAGGTACACTTTTGAAATTTTAATTGACAATGCATTGCATCCCACACTCGGTTTAACTTAAAAACCTCACTTTGTAATTAGCAACTCTAGGCATCTTATTGTGGGGACTTCAAAGATAAATGAAAGGTGCTCTTTTTACCTCCATGGTTTGAACTAGAGGGGAAAACATGGCTGTATAAGAGTGGTAGCACTTATCATAGTCTGATTTTTAAATACAGAATATGATAAGCGCTACACAGAATATGATAAGTGCTATCAAAGAAGTGCAATAAAGTTATAATGAATTTCTCAGGCCACATCAACCTCAAGGGTGTAGGGTAGCAGAAATAGACCATTCTCTTCTGTCTCTGCTCTTTAAACAAATTATTATCCAAGAGACTTGGGAGACCACCACATAATAAATGACCCATAAATTATATTAGCTGGACTTCCAGATATATCTAAATTTTGGGGTAAACTGCAGAGGGGCCCATTGTAAAGGCATATTATTGAAATATTTAAATCAAATTAATCATATTCTGAGTGGCTGTAAACTAACTCTGAAGAAACAGTGAGAAATAAATGGAGTGGCCTACTTGGTACTCCCTTTAGCAGAATAATAACAGAAATGACAAATCTTAAGATCTAAAGATAGTGATTATTTGGTGGATATTCAAATGGCCTTGATTTGAAATCCAAGTATGTCACTTCTGACTCTATATATGTTACATACAAGTTTGGTGCCAGTACCATGCTCTTTTCGTTACTGTTGCTCTGTAGTATAGTTTAAAGTCTGGTATTCTGATGCCTCCTGCTTCACTTTTCTTGCTAAGGATTGTGTTGGCTATTCTGGGCCTCTTATTTTTCCAAGTGAATTTCATGATTGCTTTTTCTAGTTCTATAAAGAGTGTCATTGGGATTTTACTAGGAATTGCATTAAATCTGTAAAACGCTTTTGATAGTAAAACCATTTTGACAATATTAATTTTGCCTATCCAGAAGCATGGGAGATCTTTCCACCTTCTGTGGTTTTCTTCAATTTCTTTCTTTAGTGTTCTGTGTTTGCATTGTAGAGGCCTTTCACCTCTTTTGTTAGATTGATTCCCAAGATTTTTTCTTTTTTGAGGCTATTGTGAATGGGGTAGTTTTCCCAATTTCTCTTGCAGTGGATCCATCACTTATGTATAGAAATGCATTTGAATTATGGGTGTTGATTTTACATCCTGCTACTTTGCTGAATTTATTTATTAGTTCTAGAAGTTTTCTGGGGGAATTTTTTGGATCTTCTAAATATGGAATCATGTCATTAGAAAATGGTGATAGTTTGAGTTCTTCTTTTCCTATGTGTATCGCTTTAATTTCTTTCACCTGTCTGATTGCTCTGGCTAGAGTTTCAAGGGGTATGCTGAATACAATGGGAAAAGAGAGCACCCCTGTCTTATTCCAGTTTTTAGAGAAAATGTTTTCAATTTTTCTCCATTTAAAATGATGTTGGCCTTGGGCTTAGCATAGATAGCTACAAAATAGAAGACACAGAGACAAACCCACATAAATACAGTTATCTCATGCTAGACAAAGGCACCAAAAACATACAGTGGAGAAAAGATAGCCTATCAACAAATAGTGCTGGGAAAACAGGATTCTATCTGTAACAAAATGAAATTAAACCTCTATCTCTCACCCTGAAAAAAAAAATCAGCTCAAAGTGGATCAAAGACTTCGTTATTAGAACAGAGACCCTGCATCTAATAGAAGAAAAAGAAGACACAAATCTTCATGGTGTCAGCTTAAGACCTGACTTCCTTAACAGGACTTCTAAAGTGCAAGAAGTAAAATTTACTAATATGGCATTATGTAAAAATGTGGATGTGTAACCGATGTGATTCTGCAATCTGTATTTGGGGTGAAAATGGGAGTTCATAACCCACTTGAATCTAATGTATGAAATATGATATGCCAAGAGCTTTGTAATGTTTTGAACAACCAATAAAAAAAGGAGAAAAAAAAAGAATCAACAAACAGTATGGTATTGAATTAAAAAGCTTCTTCTCAGCAAAGGTAACAATAACGTGAAGAGAGAGCCTACAGAATGGGAGAAAAAAATCTTTATTTACCACACGCACCTCAGATAGAGCACTGATCTCCAGGATACATAAAGAACACAAAAGACTTAACACCAAAAAGACGAATAACCCAATCAATAAATGGGCTAGGGAACTGAACAGACACTTCACCAAAGAAGAAATACAACTGACCAACAAATATATGAAAAAATGTTCATCGTCTCTACCAATTAGAGGAATGCAAATCAAAACTACTCTAAGATTTTATCTCACTGCAGTCAGAATGGCAATTATTAAGAATACAAGCAACAATAAGTGTTGACAAAGGATGTGGAGGAAAAGGTAAACTCATACATTGCTGGTGGGACTGCAAAATGGTGCAACCACTATGGAAAGCAGTATGGGGATTCCTCAGAAAACTTGGAATGGAACCACCATTTGACCTAGCTATCCCACTCCTCGGTCTATACCCAAAGGACTTAAAATCAGTATACTACAGTGACACAGCTACATCAATGTTTATAGCAGCTCAACTCACAATAGCCAAACTATGGAACCAACCTAGGTGCTCTTCAACAGATGAATGGAAAAAGAAAATGTGGTATATATACACAATAGAATATTACTCAGCCTTCAAGAAGAATAAAATCATGGCATTTGCAGGAACTGGAGAATATAATGCTAAGTGAAATAAGCCACTCGCAAAAACCAAACGCCAAATATTTTCTCCAATAAGCAGATACTAATCCATAGTGGGTGTGGAGGGGGTCAGGGAGAATGAAGGAACTTTGGGTCATGCAGAAGGGAGTGAGGGGAGGGGTGGGGCTCTGGTATGGGAATGACAGTAGAATAAGAAAGACATTATTACCCTATATACATGTGTGATTACACTACTGGAGTGACTCAGCACCACGTACAGCCAGAGGAATGAGAACTTGTGCTCCATTTGTATACAATGTGTCAAAATGCATCCCACTGTCATGTATACCTAATTAGAACAAATTTAAAAAATAAAATCAAAAAGATAATAAAAATACAAGTTTGATTAAGATGCAATCCCTGAGTTTTTAGTTTTCCTGTTCATAAAGATTGAATAGCATTACCAGTTCACAAATCACAAATTTTCAAATCAAATGAAGAATTGGAAACAAACTGAATAACCCAACATGGTATTAGTTGTTGGTTTCCTCTTTACTCTTGTGTGCTTTCTTACCTCTCCCTCTCTTCTTGCCTTCACAGCCCTAGCTGCTAGAAGACATTTAACATATCATGCAAAACTTTAAAACTTAAAGTTATACAATCTAAGTCTTCAGTTTGGCTTATAATGAACCATAGTCTTTTTCCCTTTTGGAAAAAAATCATCCCCAAATGACTATTTCTTTGATCTATATTGTAGCAAGGTCACAAATTCCATATTTTGTGTGGCTGAAAAAAAAGGTAACCAGAAGATTGTAATATACTCTAGAATAATGATTTCCAAACTTTTTCAACCATTTTCTAGGCTCCAAAGTATAATATATATATATATATATACTGTATACTGAACTCAATATGAAACACACATACACACATGCGCACACCCTTGCTCCAACCTCTTCCACACAAAGTTCTCTTAAAACCATACTTAATCTTACTAGAGGTGATGCATTATAATATGCTCTTGTCTCTTGTATTTATCTTTTTAAGTTAATCTTAGTTGCTACTTATTAAATGAATTTGACAACTCTCTTTGGGTTGTGATGTTAAGCTTAAAAAAATTATGCTGCAGCTCCATTGTCTGGGGACTAGAAAAGAACCAGAAACCTACTGTCCTAGTCTGCTGAGGCCACCATCACAAGATGCCACTGATGGGGTGTCTGGAACAGCAGGCATTTATCTCCTCTCAGTTCTAGAGGACGGAAATCAGGGATGAAGGAGCTGATTTCTGCCGAGGCTCCCTTCCTGTCTGGTAGACAGCACCCTCTCACTGTGTCCTTGACTGACCTTTTTCTATTGACATTCAGATTCTGAAAGAGATCTTTGTTGTTTTTCCTCTTCTTAAAAGGATACCAGTCACTGGAGATTAAAGCCCCATATGTTTTTGTTTAACTTATTACCACCTATAGGGCCTATTTCAAAATACCATCACATTGGAGATTAGTCCTTCAAAATACAAATTTGGGGGAAGAATGCAATCCATAACTTCTACTATTTTAAATGCAAGTAGAAAACAACTTTGTAAGTGCAGACTGGGACTAGCGATGGGCTCATTCTCAGATAAACCCATTGTAAACACCTGTCCTATGGAGAAGGGCAGTTTAGCAACACAGCTCACCATAGAGCACTGGCTGTTCCCTGCGTGGTGGGGAACATGGCACTGCCCAGCCTCATCAGAGAGCACTAAACCACATATCACCAGCCTGGGAAAAGTGTCAACTCAAAATCTGAAGCATGGTTTCTACTGAATGTAGAGTATGACTTTCTTACCATTGTAAAGCCAAATAATCAAAGTCAAACCATTAAGTCATGAGATGAAATACACTCAAATGGGTTGAAGGTACCAAGTTGGCTATTGGGTGAACAATTGTTCAGAATAAAGATTGATTTATGTGAACTAATATCAATATCAAAGTCGACATTGGATTTGTTTACAGTGAACTGTGTCAAGGTGAAGAAAATTCTTGTTCAATCTTGGTTTGGGTTTATCAGGGTTTGGACATTTAAAGCAGACGTCCATCAGTCTTTAGCTATGGGTCTCCCCCAAGTTGCCAGGGCCCAGGAGCCGATTCTCTATTTGCTGTGTGCCTCCTCCCAGCAGCTTCCGGTTTGTCAGCTCAGGGGCCTGCAGCTGGCAGCTGGAGGGTGCAGCGTTGTGGGTTGGCTGTTTCTGTTGTACGCAGCAGCGCAGTTCAGGATGCAGGCTCTGGAGTGTGATTGCTGTGAGTCACTGTGTTCCTGCTCCCCTCTCCAGGATCTTTTTCATGGTAACAGAGATCCTGGTGGCCATATGTGAGTGCAGGAGCCCTGGCTCTGAGTTTTCCACAGTGTTCTGTGATGCAGATATACCCCCAGTCATGGCCACTCTCAGAGGTACTATAGGGAAGGGTCTCAGGTGGTTCACCTGGACTCTCACTTCCACTGTCCCAGGTTGTGAACAGCAGGCATTTTACTAAGTCTGATGCAAGGTCCTGAAAGTGTCCAAATAATGCTCTGCCAGTTGTGGTCACAGGTCAGGCTGTGCACCAGTTAAGGCTGGGATCAGCCCCTTTCTGCTGTGTGGACTCTGGCTATTTCCCACTGGGTCTCCACATCACTGGATATTCAGACATCTTTCCTCCGGTACAGCACTGCAATCTGAGGCACCATCCCTAGGCTTCCCAGGGTGCCTCTCCCCAGAGCCAGGGGTTGAGGTCTGGTGGATCCACTTTCCTCTGTTTGGAGCCGAAGCTGCTTCCTTGCTATCTCTGAGTCCCAGCAGATGCTGCAGACACTGTGCAGAGCTTTCCCCCCTTGCCTGGGCTGGAGGTGCACTTCCCCAGCCCATTCCAGTCCCCTTGTTCTCAGTGAAGGGGAGGGAGATCGGGCTTAAATGATTTTTAGCGAGTAATGGTCTTCCTAAAAGTTCTTTCTGGCTGGATTCTCAAGAGGTCCCACTGCAGGCGACATCCCTCTGGTTTAATTTGCTGCTGATTTAAGGGGTGACTGGTCAACTCGGGGTTTTACAAGATGACTGCGAACTCCTTGCTCATTTTTCTTTTCACAATTGGTTTCAGGTTGTTTTCTCTCTCTTAGGGAACCTTCTGTTACTGTTGTGCTTTAAATTTTGTCTGTCTTTCCAGGTGCTTTAAGTCGGTGAGCTTGAGAGATTTTCCACTCCCCACTTCTCTCACAACTGATTAACAAGTGGACACAGACTTGGCTGTCAAGGCCCAAGGAACAGCATCGCCCCCCCATCCAATAGAGGCCAAGGTCCTATGGCAGATTCTCTGACCTTATCTCTCTCTCTCTCTTTGTTTTTTGTTTGTTTGTTTGTTAGTTTGTTTGTTTGTTTGTGTGTGTGTGTGTGTTGGCCGTTTTTCTTTCTTTTGTGGTACTGGGGGTTAAACTCAGGACTTTGAACTACCAGGTAAGTGCTCTACTGCTGAGTTTCAACCCCAGCCCTCCCTTCCATTTTTCTTGAGACTTTTTCCTGCCTGCTCCATCCCAAACCGGGGCTGATTTGTAGGCACCATACAAAAGATTCATTTGTCTCCTGGTTGAGTTTGGTGAAAGGGGAGCTTGGCAGGAGATCTGAAGGAAAATGAATATATCTCCCTCCCCGGAGCTGACTGGCTCCCTCCATCTAAGGCCACTGATTCTCCCAAGAAAATTATTGACTATTCAGTAATCTCTCCCTCCATGTTCCAGCAATCACTCTCTTCCTCTCCCTTCAGGTCTCCAGGAGGTAAGTTTACCTCCCCTGCTATCCACACCCATCTCTTTTTTTTTTAATTTAATTTAATTTTATTTTATTTTAAATTAATTTTTATTGTAGGTTGTTCAAAACATTACATAGTTCTTGATATATCATATTTCACACTTTGATTCAAGTGGGATATGAGCTCCCATTTTTACCCCATATACAGATTGCAGAATCACATCAGTGGCACAACCATTGATTTACATATTGCCATTCTGGTGTCTGTTGTATTCTGCTGCCTTTCCTATCCTCTACTATCCCCCCTCCCCCCTCCCCTCCCCTCTTCTCTCTCTACCCCCTCTACTGTAATTCATTTCTCCCCCTTATATTTTTCCTCCTTTCCCCTCACTTCCTCTTGTATGTAATTTTTGCACACCCATCTCTTAAGAAACAGCCTCTTTCGTAAATAACATCTTTCTGATCAATCCTTTTCTAAGAATGCCACCTGCTTCTTCTTGGGATTTTGGCTAATGCAGGTTACTTCTTGACTTCTTTGACTTTGCCAAAGCTACATAGCTGTGGTTTAGTTAAAAATTATGAATATCAATCCTTTCTCTATAGAAATGTGTAAAATAAGAATAATTGTGCTACTAAATGATTATCAGTTTATGGTTAATGTAAAAATATACAGATTATCACTAGGAATGCTGTTAAATTAATATGGTAATATACTCAAGTTTTATTATAAGCATCAAATATGATAAAATGTAAGAAAGCATAGATACCAATTATTTGAAGAATAAAACTATAAAATTTTCTCAATCCCACTTCATTAAAAGGACTCTTAGTGAACTGCTATTTTTTATAATCATTTAATTCCAAGTGAAAGCAGTTACATATTGGCCATTCCCAAAGTTATCACTACAGCATATTAAATTGAGCAATCTAATTTAATTAAGTACAATCAATTGTTTGGAACAATTAAGTTGCTAGTAAAGGAAACACATTGTCTTAGTGCAACTGAAGAGAAAGGTACTGTCTTTGAAATGTAAACAGTGCTTGGGGTTTTTTGTTTTTATTTTTATTTTTTCAGTGCTGAAATTGAGAGAATGCATGGAAAGATTGATATTTGAAAATGGAGTTTAAGTATCATTGTCTTTTCTCAGAGATGCCTCAAGGGAGATGGTAAAACCTGGTAGCCATGGCAATGCACGGTGCAGGATTCCCAGGGCCCCAAGGAGCCTCACTTCAGGATGCTAGTTTAGCTGAATTACCCACTTAAAACAGGACCCACAGGTGGACAGCAATGGGAGACTTTGAAAACCATGTGAGTAGTATCCTGCTCTCCACACACCCACATAGACAGATGCTGAGACCTATGTTGTTGTTGCAAAAGTCACCTGCAAAACAGAAGCCTGTAACAACCACTTCACATGCATGTCCCACTTTTTACCAGTCTCCCCGCTGCCCTCTCTCTCTGTCTCCTTCCACAGCTGCAGTCACTCGCCACAGGTAGATTATTTAGGATAATGTCACTATGGACTTTGACAATTCACGTTCCAAAATTTTCAATGGTCAAATTTGGTACAAGTTTAACCATAAAAAAAAAAAAATGGTACAAGTTTAAATTTTGCTCATCCTGAGCAGCTGCTGTGTGTGTGTGTGTGTATGATGGGGCTGTGTTCATTCAGAGACAAGCCTTTTCCATCGACCCTTTCTAATGTCACTGTGGTCATTAACATCTGCTCAACAGAAAAAGAACTTAGCACGCGTGACCTCATGGAGGCTTTGAGGTCGCACGATGAGCTCATACTATCCTGTTGTCAGTCGTATGACCCCTCCCTAACTACAAATGTGTTCTGGCTGCTTTGTCAGAAAGAAGGGGAAGCTGGTTCTGCTGGTTCACTTAACGCTTGGCACAACAACTATATCCTGTCCACTAACCGCACTTAAGTTGTCATGATATCTTTCAAGCCTTTCTTGAGGAAATCAAATTCAGTATATTCATAGTATGATATGAACATACAATAAAATATTGAGTTATGTACTTAATTAGGAACTTAGAAAGTTCAGAGACATTATAAATCATACTGTCATGAGCATTTCAATATATCAGATATGATTTATTGTAAACTAATTCCCCCAGATAAAATGTATAAAAGAGAAAAACAAAGACAAGAGCATTTTTAAAAATCTGTGGTTGTTGCTAACCTTGCAAATTGCTTCCCAACAAGACTGGATCGATCCATAGTTCCTTGGGGAATGAGGAGGCTCAATTCACAATACCCTTGGTGAAACTCATTAAAACTACCTCATTCACATTTGCTCTTTTGAAAAATAAAGCAATTAGTGAAAATTCACTGACTGTTATAGCTAAATGCTTTCACAAATATTTTATGTTTGTAGTCTCTTTTTTTGCATATTTGTTTTCTTAAGAACATTATCTGTTCAATAATTTGAATAAGAATATTTTATATGTAACATCTATATACCAAAACTATAAACCACTTTTATTTTCTGGGATCAAAATTTTAGTCAAATATTTTGCCCTTTCAATTTTATAAATTATCCATTTGGTTAAAAAATAATGTATAAATATAAATGAAATGGAAGAGAGCAAAAAGAAAGTAATCTAAGCAATACTATCCTATTTCAAAATAAGATAAAATTTATCTTTCATGGTTTTTCTTTTCTTTCTTCTTCCTCTTTTGTTTTAACATTCAACTACCTAATCCATCAGAATTGATTTTTAGTAAGGTATGAACAAAGACCAAAAAGAGAAAAATTAAACACTTCCTTCATATCCAATTTTCTCAGCACATCTTTTTGAATATGAGGTTCTTCTTCATTGATTCATTTATGCTTATTTTGTTATTGAGTAGGCTTATTTTGTTATTGAGTAGGCTTATTTGAAGAAATTATGGGATGATTGAGGGTACGTCTGTAATCAGCCATCAGCACTTTAGATTAGATTCAGGCATTGCTCCTAAATTTAAAGAGCTGTACGATTCTCTCCCAAAACTTTATATAGAAGAGATTATCATAACTAAGGAAGTCCCCAAATAGGAGATGAAATGAAGTACCTTACATAAAATTTCTCATCCAGGAAGGAGCAAAGAAAGAGGAAGGGAAAAGATACAAAATGACTATACAAGAAAAACAAAATAAGAAAGGGAAAGGAAAGGAAGGGGAGGGGAGGGGAGATGGGGGGGAGGGAGGGAGGAAGGAAATGCTGTAAGATCACAGTTTGATTTCAGTGCCTAGCATCCCCTGTTGGAAGCTGATCGACACAGTCCTAGATTATATATAGAGAGAGATGCCAGTATACATGACACAGGCATCAATGCATATGATGGAAAGTTTATTATTAACATGGCAAACAACAGAGTTATTCCCCAGGAGGGACTATTGTTCTGTCTGGAGTAAAACAAGAGAAGAGGGTGGAGAGGTTTGGGGTTTTGTTGTGGCTAAAGGGGAGAGCCTAAGGAAAGGTACCTATTGGGTGCAGCTTACCTTATTTGAAATTTCCACCAGGGCCAAGGGATGAAGTGTTGGGCTTTCCTATTGGGTTGCCCAGACATGAGGCAGAGTAACGGGGAGGGGTGAGGACTTGGAAGTTGTAGGGGTCCAACATAAAAAATGGTGTCTCTTAAGTAAAATTATAGTTGTGCGTTTATTTTAAAATTTCAGTATAAAATTATAAAATAGTCAAAACAATAATTTTTTCTGATAAAACGAGAAAATCTTTATACTTTTATTTAAAAAAATAGTGTCCAGTCTAGATTCAAATTACGCCCTATTGATCAGTTATGAATAAATTATAAGAATCTTATACAAAATAAATTGTGACATGCATATTAAATACACATACCAGGCAAGGGAAAATTATGGAAACTACTATGCATATGCACAGTCCTAACAACTTGAAATTACACAGCCATATTCCTTTTCTCATTAGCTGTTCAGTCAGCATGAATATTATTGGCAACTAAATGACCTTACGTTATTTATTTCATTCACATTGTTGTATGATTTATGACTCGAGCAAGATGGCAATGTTTGATCAAGACAGAGGACAAGGGGTTTTAGCAAAAGGCAATGTTTTGCAAAATTAAATTACCGACCTATCTTTGCCTGAATCTTCCCTAAAGTAGATTTTCTCCTGCTAAAGTATAAAAGCTATTGAAGCATTTTTGTTGTCTCAAAAAACCTTGAAATAATCCATTTCCTCTCAACATGACAAAGAGTAATTGTACTTTTCTGCTTCCTTGTTTCAAAATCATCTTTACAGAATGATTGCCTCAATCCTCCTATAGTCTCCGATTCATTCTCTCTCTCTTTCTCCCCCCTCCCTCCCTCTCTCTTTCTCTCTGTCTGTAATGAATCTTTAGGAACTTATAAAGGAGAGCACAAGTTGCAGGGAAGGTTTATGATATACATGATCTGTTATTCCTTCTGTTCTCACATATTCTATCTGGTACGGCCAAATATGGATGGGCTGTACTTATGCAAAAAAAAATTATTCATGTGGTTTATCTGAAATTCAAATTTGACTGGGCATCCCATGCTTATTTGGTAAATGTAGTACCCCTCTTTCTATACCAGGAAGTTCTCCTCCATTCATGGATTTTTTCCTCCTTCTCTTTGCTGACCACTGCCACCCCTTACCCAGCCATATCTTCCCACCTAAGATGCAGCTATAGATTCCCAGCTGCTCACTAGATGCTTCAATGGACACATAAATAGTGACCTCAAGTTTAGCATTTCTAAAGCTACAAGTTTCATCACTTAACATTTCTAATAAAGGTTCCTACCCCCACCCACAAGCTCAAACACATCAAATCTACATGCATTTATTTCACAAGTATTTGTCCAGTGTCTCTTGTACAGTGAACAAAATAGGCAAATCTCCCTATAACGTCTATTTCAAATCCTCTAGGATCTGAAAAAAACACATCCTGGGTCTTCAAGCAGATTCTGCATGGATCTCCAGAATTTATCCTATTTGCCCCATAAATATGTCACCCTTAATCTTGCGTCTGCTTTTGTCCCCTTTTATTTCTGCAACTTCCTACTCTTAGAAGAGTACTCTTCCTGCTCATCTCAAACAGATTAAAATTGAAAGAGATGATTTATTTGCTCACCATCTAGAAGTAGGAGTCATCTTTCCAAAAGGCTGCACCCCGTGGATCAGTGACCATTACCAACTCCAGGTTCTCCTCCTGTCTCCAGTCAGGAGCCAACTTCCTCAAGGTGTAGTCTTCATTGTGTGCACTTCATTGTTCCCAGCACTGGGTCCACAGCATTTGACTTCCACTCTCATTAATATTCTTCTTGTCCAAACTATTGGGGTACTCTGCAAGCACAACCCAATTGACTCCTTGCAGTCCTCATTTAACTTGATTTGTCCAAAGGATTTGCCCTTGTTTTCAACTCTTGCATCTTATATTTTATGATACCTTCTGTTCCCGATTCTTTTCCTGCCTCAGTAAATTCCTTACAGGTCCTTCTACCCACTCTCCACATAGAGAGAACTGACTATGGTTTTCCACAGAGTTTCATCTTTGATTCTATGCTCTTACTGCTTTCCATGCACAAATTAATTTAAAATATGTGCCTTCACCAGCTCCTATCTCTTTTTTAATATTCAAGCTTGATCTTTCTTCTGAACACCTCTACCATATCCTGAATTCTCCACCAGCACTTAAACTCAACAAAACTAAGTTTGTTACTCTTCAATTTCTATGTCAAATTTGATCTCTTTGATTTCATTTCCACTTGTACTTCTTGATACCTCTCTCCACTTGGTGGTCTACACCAGAAATCTCAAGAATTATTCAAGAGTCTTCCTATGTTTCACTTGCCTTACTTAATTCCATTCATTCGAGTCTGTGATTCTTTCTAAGATAGCAAAATACTCCCCACTTTCATGCCTACTCTGGTCACTGTAGCTGAAACGTATGTGTTTTGGGGATTCAGATATTCTGTTACACATCTAAGCGATCGCACAGCTTCAGGATATAAGGTATTCCACTCTGTTGACTATTCCACATCAAGAGTGGCCTTTCTAAAAACATCTTTTTCCAATCTTTCCATGTCTTATCAATAAGATGAAGTTCAAACTCTTTAGTGTGCTATAAGAAGCTCTTCAGAGACCACTAGCTTTTCATGTCTGCGGTTTATTATTCATTCTTCTTCATTCAGAATCATTTTCCATTCACCACATTCCTGTGCCTCTACACACTGGTGACATTTCACATATTTTTTGATTACTTACTAAAGCGTCGCTTCTTTGAATCCTTTCCTAAACTTCTCTATCTACTTCAGGCAAAGTTAGAAATGCCTTGTATTATAACCTTATTGCACTTGTGTTATGTCACAAGTTGTTTTGACTTGCTTGTTTTCTTTTTCCTCTCTCCCACTGCATTATGTCCCCATGGCGCATGTACCCTTTCTATTCCTAGAACATACCATGTAGGCTCAGGCTCATAGACTAGCCACAGTGAACTCTTGGCCATATATTCATTCAACAATTACTTACTGAAGACCTTGCACAGTCTAGGACTCTTACAGGTGATGAAAATACAGCAGTTAAGAAAGTAGACAAATGCATACTGTTATGGAGCTAACATGCTAATGAATCCCCAGGAATAATACATATCAACAGTCATGTAACGAATTATTACTAAGTCCAGAGCATACATTTACTATTTAATAAATATTCATAATCAATTGATAAAACTTTCCTAAAACTTAGAGCTAAATGATACCTAAGTTTCTCATTAAAGAAAATTTTTAAATCTAAAAATATGAATATTTGGTACAAAAACTCGTTATTTTAAAACCATAGCCTCTATTTTATTGCAATGCTTAGTTCTCTTTTAGGAAAATAAAATGAAATCAGAAAAGGTCACATAGGAAACTTTTCCTATAACCTTTTATTATTTTGATCTAGTATGTGGTTGGGCAATTCTCAATTTTTAGCTGTGTTATGAAGTATAATATTTCCTGTTCATTTCTGGGGCAGTAGATCCTGCAAACAACAAACTACAGAGCCCCCAAAAGTGAATGGCTGGACTGCAGAAGAGGCTGCCAATCACAGCAAGTGAGATGGTAAAGACATAGGGAGGGTCTGTCTACAGAAACTAATGGAAGTAGTACATCAAAAATCATAAAGACTATGTACAGAACATTTTAAGTGCCATGTGTTATTTAGCAACCTTAACTTGTGTTAATTTATATATTAACATATTTATTCCTGTAGCATTCTACTTTAGCAGATGTCACACAATTTCCAGAACAAAGATCCTAGGAGAATTCTCTAAATCCTACTATATTCTATTTGACTAAAATGGATTGCAATGGACCAGGAACAGAGATGATAGGTGTTTTGTATTGTTTCATGGAAAATTATTAAAAGCCACATATAATGCTGACATAAATATGTTAGAGCATATTAGGGTTAGGGTTAAGGTTAGTCACAAATAATGTAATTCCTGAAGTCATTTTTATCAGTCTAGTGAGGGTACATTGTTCAAAACAAGTTTATCAACAGCAAAAATCACCAGAAGAGATCTTTGAAATATCTTTGAATCTTAATGAATTGCATTAAAATGTATATATGAATAGTTCAGGGTATTTGAAAGAACAAATAATACTAGTGATTCAAGTACTATTCCTATAGAGATGCCTTTGAAATGGCAATGATTAAACATAAGCCAAATTATGTATATTTAACTCTGTTGTCCTATTGGGTGATTAATAATTCAAGTAGATTTTTTTGAGCAAACACTTTAATTGGCTTATTCATTTATATTCTTAGTGCTTATTGAAGGTGGAATAATCTTTCATTTGGTCCCTCTCCAAAGAATAAAATTAAAAAAACATAAAAATAATGATCAGTTTTTTCAGCTATATATTTTCATTTCTCCTGTAAACTAGTGCCAGAGAGCTCAGCAAGTAACATTCCTAGCTATCTCTGTAGTGGTTAGAAAAGCAGATTTACTTTCAATTTGCAGTAATTCTTGGACTGTACATTTCCAGTTAAATCATTTTTGCCATCTTCATAAGATGAGGACGATATGAATTCCTTCAACAAAAAAAATCTATGAGATTCTTGGACACATGCTATTAGGCTATAATTTTATTGAATTAAAACTGGTATCTGGAAAATAATCCCTAGAGACCTTCTATGTCATTTTTCTGATGAAATGGCAGCCTAGAATACTGACCAAAATAAGATAAATGCATGCTCTCATCAGTTAAAGAAACTTTTCCTTAAAATCTACATGAAAATTTCAGAAAAAGACTTTAAATGAACAGACATACTCATTTTTCAGGATGCTGAGAGGAAAAGGAAACTCTGAAACAGGACTGAATTTCTTGATGACATGACCAATCAATAATTTCTAATCTTCATCTTATTTCATTCTCTGTCAAAAAATACCTTTAGATTACAAGACCATAAATTGAGTTATTCCCTTAAATCTTATTGCACTTATGGGACTAAAGCCTCTCACTTTCATCAAGAGAACATGTTTATGGACAGAACAATTATTCCAGACTTGATACAAATCCATAAACTCTGATAAATTGTAATGTATCAAATTATGTGTCTTAAAAATAACCCAATATTGTAAAACTTTGTTCCAGTAATGGAGGACTAATGGAATACTTTCCATTTCTCTAGAACCTGGACCAAATGCTGGGGACAGAGATGGGTGAGACATTGCACTTTCTTAAACCTGCAAACAAGTGGGAGCCATTCAATCCTCCTGGAGTTTGCCAAAAGGCTAATTACTTCCCTTCACCCAAGCATCACTTGCTGTCCCCAAGCTATATAAACAGAGAAGCAGTGGAGAGGAAGAGAAATTCAATCACTGGACTGGGCAAAGAAACAATAAAAATAAAAAGTAAAAACCCTGAGCTTCTCAGTTAGGCAACGAAACAACTGTAAATAAAACAGACTTGTCTATCAGGTGAGGGGAGGGAGCATCAGAGAAACCTGCATCTGCCAGTCACGCAGTGCAGTGTCAGAGGGCTGCCCCGGAGGAGAATGGATTCCTACGGGTGCCCTGAGTTTCAGGCATCCATACTGCGAGGCAGATGGGGCCAGGATGCCAGCACCAGGTGTCAGCACAGGCCTTGGGCCAGAAGAGGATTAAAGGGAGGCTGCTTCTGCTCCAGGAACAGGGTGCTTGCCAAACAAGTGCAGAAATCTCAGATGCAGGAGACCATGACCAGTCGGGAGGATGCTGAGAGGAAAAGGAGACTCTGAAACAGGACTGAATTTCTTGATGACATGACCAATCAACACTTGGTAGATTCTTATCTGTACAAAACTCATCAATTTTATCAATAATGAGTAGATAGGAAAGCATGTGATAGGAAATTAGAATGGGTTACAGAAATGCAGATACAAACATGAACCCTGAGCTTTGTCCTGAAATTCACATATATTTCATTGGTATTTTTATATTAAATATATCAATGATTTATTCACAGACCAAAATCCCCCCAAAACTAAAAACCAAAGATGTTAGCTATATGACAATGGTAGCAAGTTTACAAAAGATATTTCAAACCTGACATCAGTAACAAAAGGTACATTTACATGAAATGCAATTTTAACAAATCCACAGTTTAAAATGTTAAGTTCTGTGAAATACTTGACACCTTACAGCTGTACAAATAGAAAAAAACAAGATTTCCTTCTTAACTATTTAAGAATTATACACTGAAGCCAGGCATGGTGGCATACGCTCGCGCAGTGACTCAGGAGGCGGAGACAGGAGGCTCTCAAGTTTGAGACCAGCCTCAGAAACTTAGCAAGGCCCTAAGCAACTTAGCAAGACCCTGTCTCAAATTTAAAAAGGAGCTAGGGATATAGCTCAGAGGTTAAGCCCTTCTTGGGCTCAATCCCTAGTGCCAAAAAAAAAAAAAAAGAATTATTAGACGTTGACTCTAAACATGTTTGATTACAATTCCAACTACCAGAAACAATGAGAAATGCACAAGTTTCCAGCCATCAGGAGATGACTACACTTCACTGGGACAAAACACCTATTTGCTTATAAGTCCTCCCCAAAAGCTTTTCATATTGATTTTCACACCTTCAGAATTTAATCTAAAATGCAGCAGATTGTTCTCAACGTCACTGACTCATTTAGCCTACAGGCACTATCCACTAGCATGTGGTTTTCACCTCTTGTTCATCCCCTAAACCTAGAATAAATAGTCCCTGGCCTGTCCACTAGGCTGGATGCAAGAATGAATATTTGACTATTAAATCATAAGTTTCATGACAAATGCAGAGAGGTACTGCTGTGGGTTGAGTTGTGTGCCCTCAAAATTCATGTGCCAAAGTCTTAAGAATATGACATTTGGAGTGAAGACCTTTAAAAAATTTGTCTTGGTGTCCCTCATGCAAGATGATCAGAGTTCTTTGAAGAAGAAGAAACTGAGACATAGACATGTACCAAGGAAGATGACCATCTATCTGCAAGCCAGAGAGAGAGGCCTCACAACTTAACCAGCCACCAGAACCAGGAGACAACACATTTCTACTGTGGAAGCTACCCCGTCTGTGGTCCTTTGTTATACAACCCTAACAAAATAATAGAGGCACTTAATGGACTTCTTATTGATAGAATAAATAAATGCAGAGAATTTCCAAAGAAAAGTGTGATAAATGTTAGACTGAATCATGCAGCAAACTCAAGCTATTATCATGAAATATGATTTGGTCCCTCTAAGAGTGAATTGAAAGCATTCATTCACAGATGGGGACGCAGCTCAGAGGTGGAGTGCTTGCCTGGAGGCATGAAGCCCGCAGTGGATCCCCAGTACCAGGAAAATAAAAGAAGAGGAATATCCGTTTTATTCCTCTCATCATATTAAAATGACATTTGTGAAACTGTGCCAGAGAAGAAAGACCAGTAGAGTAGAGGAAAGAGAACAGGGGAGGGAGGAGCAGAAGGAAAGGGGAAAGTACTGGGGATTCAATGGGAGGAAATTATATTCCATGATTGTAAAGTTTCATTAAAATGGACCCCAATATTTTATGTATATCTATAATGAGTTAGTAAAAATTAAAAACTACTAGATCCCAAACAGAAGTTTATTAAGTGCCCAGTAATATAGCAGACCAGGAGTGTAAGGATACCTGGCTGTGTTGAGTCCTAAGAAACCATTGAGTGCACTGTAACTGAGTTTAATATTCATAGGAAATTTGGACTCTCCAATTATACATCCATAAACAATTTTATGGGGTGTTGGAGGGCTGGAAAGTTAGGGCTACTCAACTACAATAAAAAGATGGGGTAGGAGCACTTGTGCTTTTTTCTTTTCTGTAAAATCCCTTTGGTGATTCTATATCCCATGACTCTGCAAAGTTAAAATATTAGTGATTACATAAGCATTCAATACACCCTTCATTTTGAAAGAGGCAAAGCTTGTTTAATGTCTTAGTCTTGTGTATGGAACCTTCCCCAATATAAAAACTATGAATAACTGCAAACTACTTGCCAAGTAATGTGATTTCAAAGTTCTAAAACTTTAAAAGCAAATGAGAGCCATATCCTAAAGCAACAAAATTTACATTGAATGGCATCATTTACTGGGGAAGTCTGAGGATCAAATGAAGCCAAAGGACTTGATTTAATTGTCAAAGACCTAAAATCGGTTATTAATCTTGTTAAAGAGACTTGAGTCTAGAACTAGAATCATCTTATCCCACTGATTGCACTAGACAGAAAATCCATGCGTAGAATGATGTGCTTGCTTCTGAGGATTGCGAGCTGATCACATTTGAAAAGAACAATTAAATTTGAGGCAGTAATCTAAGGAAACTAAGTTGTTATGTTTTTTGCTCAATACCAGAAAGGGCTGCAAACCAAAGGAGAGTAAGGCAAATAATAAAAAGAAAATAGTTTTATTTTCTTCTCATATATTTCTCATGATAAGTAGTCATTTTCTAAATATTAACAAAAGAATCCCAATGCCCAGCATCTATGAAATTATAATTGTATGTAACACAGAAGCTAAAACAATGCAATGAAATTATTTGGTATATAGAACTTCATATACAGTTGTTCAGAAATAATTTCTCTGTTTTTTTCTTAATTCACCAGTTGCTAATCATATCAACATGCACAATGACGGCACATGTGATAAGATGTCCAGGCGTCAAGAAAATGAATGAAAATGTGCACAATATGAAATTGATACATTGGACTAACAGATATTCAACAATGAAAGAGCTGGTAGAAAACTTCACCTCTGGGTTTTTTAACTGGGCAGTACACCTAAGCATATGTGATATCTATGATTCTAGACACCTTGTTGTAGTTTGAGTCCTGGGAGCTTTGGAGCGTGGATCACTATACTAGTGACCTACTGAATAGTGATCTGGGGAACTTCTTGGTTGCACTATTGTTTTCAAAATAAGCTGCAACCATGTGTTCACAAACAGGATATCTTTTATTTATACAACATTATAACAAACAAATGAATGTGTAATCACCTGCTTTTATTATCTGTATATTAATTCCTTCAATTTGTGTAATCAACAGGGGTCCTTACTTTTCATGTCCAATAAATTACCATATTGCAAATTTCATTATTTAGTATTTATGTTTTTTTTTACCTACAATCAATGTCCAATGTCAATTTCTCGTTACTGCCTAGCTTCCAAAAATATATCTTTAAATTTCATCCTTATAGTATAAAATAAATTATGTTCATAAAGCTGAAAAGTTTTATAGGATCAGCTTTCTGCCAACCTACCGCACTTCTTTTCTACCCTTCCTGACTCTTATTTTATATCCCTGCATGCTCTATGTGCTTTACAGTCCTTGTATTCTATTGTTTCTTTACTTCTATATCATATACTATATACTTCTATACCATATACTATATACTTCTATGCCATGTACTAGAGTTGTCCCATGGACCTCAAATCCCTGTTCTTCTTCTTCCTCCCCCCACATGATTAATTCCTGCCTAACGGTTAAGATATGGGGCAGATGTTGTCTCCTGAGGAAGCCTCCTAAGCTGGGCGACATGTCCATACAACACCTGTACTAGTCTTTTCCTCTGAATTTTCCCATTAGAGTTTATTTGTTTTGTATTTCTCCTTCACTAGTAAAAAGAGCAACTTAAAGGAAGGAGCTACCTTGTTCACTGACACTTCTTTTGGAGCTAAGAGCACAGTGCCTGGTCTATCATAGACACTAGGAGAGTGAGTGAGTGGGTGATTTAAGGAAAGAAAATTGCAATGAAGGAGATCTTATTTCCTCTCCTACTTCTCTACAAAAGATTCATTTTCTTCCTCTAAATTTTATGGATCTTTACCTAAACTCACCCATTTGGGCCTGTTGAGACTTAACTAGAAAATGCCACATATTCTCTCTCATCTGTGGGAGCTGAAAAAAAAGGTCAACCTGATGTTTCATAGTTACTAGAAGTTGGAAAGGGTAGGGCAGAGGGCAGAGGGAGGCTGGATTTGATTAGTGCATGTTTTAATGTGTTCAAGTATCACACTGAATGACATAAAATGTACAACTTATACATGTTAATCAAAAATAAAATCAAAAATAAAAGTAAATTTTAATAATCACCAAATAGAATATTATGCCTTAAGTCGCATACAGATGAAAACCATTAATATAAAGGGCAACTGGAAAAACGTTCTGGTAAATAGGACTCAATAATCATTTGTATTTATTTCAGAGTCTCATTTTTTTCTCTAAAAACAGAATCTCATGATTTAATAAATGAAGATGTTATTGATCAGCAAAATACACTTAACTGTATTTGGGTTTTTAAATTTTTTGTCTTAGTCCTTCTCTTTGAAGATTGTACATTTTGATTGAAAAAAAATAGTAATTTTCATTCAAATTTTGCCCAAATTAGAAAGTATAGAAGAAATCCAAGCAATAATTTAAATGTTTTCTATATCTTGCAGCTTTTATACTTCAGTATCATAGTTTGTTTTTTTTCTTTTTTTTATTGGTTGTTCAAAACATTACAAAGCTCTTGACGTATCATATTTCATACATTAGATTCAAGTGGGTTATGAACTCCCATTTTTACCCCAAATACAGATTGCAGAATCACATCGGTTACACATCCACATTTTTACATAATGCCCTATTAGTAACTGTTGTATTCTGCTACCTTTCCTATCCTCTACTATCCCCCCTCCCCTCCCCTCCCATCTTCAGTTTGAAACTGTACAAACATGTCCAGACACTGTGTACCTGGAAGCTCTTTGCAGAAGTGAAATTACTACTTCTTCAGAAACTGGACCAATTTCAAGGACATACAAACATTAAATAGAAAGATGTCTGGGGATGGAGTGAAGAATCTATTTAAAATGTTGATAAGGTGGCTATCTTGGGTGTGAGTCAAGGGCAAATCTATTCTGTGTGTGAGGTATTTCAATTGACTTTGCAGCATATTCCCTCAGAATCCAATCTGCCCAAATCTTGGGTATTAGTTCATCTTGCTAGGTAATTATTGGCCATATTTTCTATCTTTCCAAACAAATAACAGGCCAATAAAAGACCCACTAATTGAGTCTACAGGGAAACACCATCTATCAGAAACTTTTAGTAGTGTACTCTTTAAGCCAAGAACATATTGTGCTAACAATTTAACAGACATTGGGAAAGAGTTATATAAGGTATTAGCCTAAAATAATTGTCACACAAGTACATGGCTGTCAGACATGAAAGATAACATAGAATATTTCACAGAATATATCTCATTGAACATTTCATTATCGAATCTTTGATTTTTAAAAACCATTTTGTCTGTTTTGATAAGAATTTATTAGTGGTACAATAGCTCTCCTAAGGCAAGTTGCTATGGACTGCCTTATTCCATCTCCAGGTTGGGAGCTAAAAGGTTTGCACTATCTGTGACCACACTTTGGATCACTCTTGCAGAATCCAAGGGTATAGAAAGCAAAAAGGGATCTTGGTAGTAATCTCCTTAGTAGCTATACAGAGTTTTTCTTTTTAAATAATACAAAACCAAATTCATTTAAAAAGAGAAAGCACAATTAGTTAAAAAGTAACTGCCCTCCCCCCCTTTTTTTTTCTCTAGAGCTTCTACATATGAGAGAAAACAATTTACTGGGATTTAACTTTTCCTGAAGCTATTGCATTCAGGTTTTTGTTATTAATGCAAAGGGCCTCCCAGAGTTAGACTGCTTCTCATTTAAATTTCAGTCCCAAATTATGCAACATGCTCCCTCTGTCTCCTTGATTTTTCTCCTTTAAGTTTCCTATTTCTTGATTTATAACTTCCTTCCCTCTCTCTCTTCTCCCCATCCCCCTCTGTGCATGAGAGTTATGCAGAAAAATGAATTCATTGTGGCATATTCATACATGCGTATCACAGACTTTGACCCATTTCCTTCCCTAGTGCACCCTTCCTTTTGCTGTTCCTTCTTCCCTACCCTGCCCTGCTTCCTCTGCCCTACTGGTCTACCTTCTACTTTTTTTTATCGTTTTTCCTTTTTTTTTTTTTTCCCTGTTTTTCTCTTGAGATTCCACATATGAGAGAAAACATATGACTCTTGACTATCTGATTATGGTTTATTTTACTTAACATGATGTTCTCTGTTCCACCCATTTTTCTGAAAAATGATATAATTTTGTTCTTTCTAATAGCTGAGTAGAACTCCATTGTGTATATATACCATATTTTCTTTATTCACTGAATTGTACTGTTATAAACACGGGTATGCATGTATCTCCAAAGTACACTGATTTTAAATCCTTGGGGTAAATACCAAAGACGGTATAACTGGGTCATGTGGTGTTTCCAATTGTCATCTTTTAAGGAAATTGCATACTTATTTTCATACTGCCCATACTAGTTAACCCTCCTTCCTACAGTGTGTAAGAGTCTCTCTCTTTTTCATTCTCACCAGCATTTATTGTTATTTGTCATTCTAACTGGAGTGAGATGAAATCTCAATATAGTTTTGATTTCCATTTTCTTGGTGGCTAGAGATGTTCTGTTTATATAATTGTTGGACATTTGTACATATTCTTTTGAAAAGGGTCTGTTTAGTTCATTTGCCCATTTATTGAATGAGTTATTTGTTTGGGGAGGGATTGATCTTTTTGAGTTCTTTATGTATATTTTAAATATTAATCCACTGTCCACAAAAGTAGTTCAAAAAAGAGTTTCTGCCATTCTGTAGACTTTCTATTAATTGCTTTCTTAGCTGTACAGAGTTGTTCAGTTTGATGCCATACAATTTATTGATTCTTAGTATTGTTTTGTGAGCTATCAGAGTCCTATTGAGGAAATTGATGGCTATGCCTATTGGAGTGTTTCCTCTCTGTTCTTCTCTAGTAATTTCAGAGTTTGTAGTCTTATTCCAGATCTTGGATCTATTTTCAGTTAATTTCCATGCAGGATGAGAGATTGGGATCTGTTTTCAACTTTTTATATATGAATATCCAGTTTCCCCAGAACCATTTGTTAAAAGGCTGTCTTTTCTCCAATGTAAGTTCTTAACACCTTTATCAAGGATCAGATGACTGTACTGTTTGTGTTTGTCTCTGTATCTTCTAATTGCACTCTATTGTCTGTGTGTCTATTTTTATCCCAATACCAAGCTGTTTTTTTTTTTTTTTTTTTTTTACTGTGACTCTATAGTATAATTAGGACTCAGGTATTGTGATGCCTTCAGCTTTATTCCTTTCTCTCAGAATTGCTTTGGCTATTCTGGATCTTTCTGTGTTCTACATAGATTTTAGGACTTTTCCCTTAGATTTTAGAAGAATATCACTGCTATTTTAATGGAGATTGCATTGAATCTGTACATTGCTTTTGGTGGTATGGTCTTTTAACAATTGCAATTCTGTCTGCACTTGAACCTCCCAGTGGTATGTTTCCATCATCTATTGTCTTCTTTGATTTCTTTTTACAGCCTTCTATAATCTTTCTTGTAAAGGTCTTTCACCTTTTCAGTTAAGTTTATTCCCATGTTTCTTTTCTTCTTTGTTTTATTTTATTTTGGTTTTGAAGCTGTTGTGAATGGAATTGTTTTTCTGATTTCATTCTCAGCAGGTTCATTACATGTATAGAAAAGCTATTGATTTTTTGTATGCTAATTTTGTTATTGATACTTTGCAGAATTTGTTTATGTAGAATTCTTCTGATGGAGCTTTTAGGATCTTCTAACTATAGAGTCATTTTGTTTTCAAACAAGAACAACTTGACATCTTTATTTCCTATTAGTATCCGTTTTATTTCCTTCTCTTGCCTAATTGCTTTGGCTAAAATTTAAAGTATTATATTGAACAGGAGTGGTAAGAGTAGACATCCTTCTCTTGTTCCTGATTTTAGAGGAAATGATTTCAGTTTTTCCCCAATAAGCATGATTATCGCTCTATATATAGCCCTCATGATGTTGAGATTGATTTTTTTCTATCTCTAGTTTCTTCAATGCTTTTATCATGAGTGCTGAATTGTGTTGAAGACTTTGTGCAACTATTTAAATGATGATGTAATTTTGGTCCTTAATTCTATTTGTGTGGTAAATTAAATCTATTTATTTGCATATGTCTGTAGTTTTCTTTCCTTAATGTTTCCTTATCTGGTTTGGAAATCAGAGTGATACTGACTTCATAGAATACATTTGGAAGTGTTCCACCCCTTTTTATTTTATGAACTAATTTGAGGAATATTTACATTAGTTTTCTAGAATCCATCTGATTCTGGCTTTTCTTTTTTGAGAATTTTTTTATTACTGTTTGTGTTAGTCAGCTTTTCATTGCTGTTTAAAAACCTATTAAAAACAACTTAGTTTATAAAAAAAACTTACCACCCCCCCAAATAACCCAATTAATAAATGGGCACCTCACAGAAGAAGAAATATGAATGGTCAACAAATATATGAAAAAATGTTCAACATCTCCAGCAGTTAGAGAAATGCAATTGAAAATCCAAACTACACTGAGATTTCATCTCACCAGTCAGAATGGCAATTATTACAATACAAGTAAAAATAAATATTGGTGAAGGTGTGGGGGAAAAAAAGGTGCACTCATACATTGCTGGTGGGACTGAAAATTGGTGCAACCACTCTGGAAAGCAGTATGGAGATTCCTCAGAAAACTTGGAATGGAACCACCATTTGATCCAGTTCTCCCACTTCTCAGCATTTATCCAAAAGACTTAAAATCAGTATACTGTTGTGACACAGCCACATCAGTATTTTATAACAGCTCAATTCACAATTTCTAAACTATGGAACTAGGTGCCCTTCAACAGATAAAAGGATTTTAAAAATGTGGTGTATATATACAAAATGAAATACTACACAGCCATAAAGAGAAAGTAAATTATGGCATTTGCCAATAAATGAATGGAACTAGAGACTATCTTGCTAAATGAAATAAGCCAATCCCAAAAAACAAAGGCTGAATGTTCTCTCTGATACATGGATGCTAACTCACAATGGAGAGGCATGGGATAGAAATACTTTGTATTAGACAAAGGAGAATGAAGGGAAGAAAAGGGGATAGGAATAGGAAATATACTAAAATGAATCAGACGCTCTTTCCTATGTGCATTTATGATTACACAACCAATGTAATTCTACATCATGTACAACCAGAAGAATGAGGTTCTATTGCATATATGTAAAATATCTCTAAATATATTCTACTCATATATAAATAATAAGATCAAATTTAAAAAGAACAACTTAAAGGAGGAAAGATGCTCATGGTCAGCTGAATCTAAGGCAGAAATATCATGGCGGAAGGACATGGGAGAGAAAAGCTACTTAGCTCATGGCAACCAAGGAGGAGAGAGAGAGGAAGAGGGAGAGGAAGAAGAAGAAAGAGGAAGAAAAAAAAGAGAAACAGAAAAAGAGGCTGAGGAAAAGTTAGATCCTTTCAGGAATCCCCCAGTGACTTACTTCTTCCAACTAGGACCCACCTCCCAGTGGTATGTTCAGCTATCAATTAATCCATCCATTGGATTAAGGCACTGATGAGGCCAGACCTGTCATGACCCAATAATTGCCTAAAAGCCTCCCCTCTGAACCTTGCTGCACTGGGAATCCTGCTTTCCACAAGTCAACTTTGGTGTGTGTGTGGGGGGGGACATTCCAAATCCAACCTATAACACTGTTTCAATCTCATTTCTTGTTATTGGTTTTAGGTCTATCTAAATCTTATTAGTTCAATTTTAGTAGGTCTTACATGCATAGAAATTTTTCAATTTCTCCTAGATTTTCCAATTTATTGGAATATAAGTTTTCAGAGTAGTCCCCATAATGCTCTGAATAGCAGTGGTGTCTGTTGTCATATCTCCCCACCTCTAATTTCATTGATTTGAGCTTTATCTCTCTTGCTTTGGTTAGTTTGGCCAAGGGTTTATCAATCTTGTTTACCTTCTCAAAGAATCAACTCTTAATTTCATTGATCATTTTTATTATTCCTTTCTTTTCTATTTCATTAATTCAGCTTTGATCTTTTTTTTTCTTCCCTTTTACTGGATTAGGGAATGGTTTATTCTTATTTCTTCAAGACCTTGAGATGCATCATTAGGGTATTTATTTGGGATCTTTCTGATTTTTTTTTTAAGTCAGCACTCATGGCTATACACTTTCCTCTTAGAACTGCCTATTCTGTGTCCCAGAGATTTGGAAATATTGTATTTCTATTTTCACCTGATCCTAGGAATTTTTAAATTTTTTCTTATGATTTTTTCAATGATCAATTCATCATTTGAAAGTATATTGTTCAATCCTCACGTTGTTTGTATCACTTTTGTACTTTTTCATGTTGTTGATTTCTAATTTCATTCCATTATGATCTGATAAGATGTAAGGATTTAGTTCCACTCTTTTTAACTTACTAAGACTTGCTTTCTGGACTTAAATATCATCTATTTGGGGGAAAGTTCCATAAGCAGCTGAAAAGAAAGTGAATTCAGCTGCAATTTGATAAAACATTCTAAAGATGTTTACTAAGTTCATTGGATTTATAGAATGATTTAACTCTATAGTGTCTATTGATTTTATGACTGGATGGCCTGTCTATTAGTGTATCGATATTATACAACATTATTGTATTGGAGGCTATCAGAGCCTTTATGTCTCAGTACTTCTTGTTTTATCTTATTAAATGCACCAACATTTGAGGCATATTTACTATTGTTACATCTTATTTTTGGATTGTTCCCTTTACCAACATATGCTGACCTCCTTTGTCTCTTCTAATTAATTTTGACTTGAAGTCTGCTTTGTTTAATATGAGAATAGCTACTTCTGCATGCCCCATTTGCATAGACTGTTATTTTCTATCTCTCACTTTCAATCTGTGGATGTGCTTCCTACAGACAGCAAATATTTTGGTCTTTTCTTCTTTTAACCCAAACTTCCAGTTTATATCTTTTAATTGGAGAATTGAAACCGTTTATATTCAGTGTTATTATAGAGAGGTATATATTTCTGTCATTTGATTTATTTCTAATGTTTTGCTTTGATCCTAATTCTCATTGGTTTGCCTATTCTTCTAATGAGATTTATTCTTTCCCAAGCTCTTTGGTTGTTTTATTTTCATCTTCTACATATAGGTTCCTTTAAGTATCCTCTGAAAAGCTGGATTAGAAGTCATTAATTACTTTAGTTCATGCTTATCTTGGAAAGTTTTTATTTCTTCCTGGATTGTGGTTGATAGATTGGATATAGAAATTTGGCTGGCAGTTATTTCCTTTCATGGCGTGAAATACATCATTCTGAACCCTAATGAAATTTAGAGTTTCTTCTAAGAAATCTTCTGCTATTCTGGTTTCCTTCTAAATGTTGCCTGGTGTCTCTCTTTTGTAGCTTTAAAATTCTTTCTTTGACCTGTACTTTTGACATTTTAACTACAGTGTGTCATGAAAGTTTCTTTTCTGGACTGTCAATTTGGGGTTCTAAACACCGACTATATACCCTTCTTGTTACCAAGGTTTGAAAATTGTTTTTGGTAATTTTACTGACCAGGTAATTGATGTCATTAGTCTGTATCATGCTGCTTCCTCAGTGAGGATGAGCTTTAAGTTTAGTCTCTTAAGGTTTGTCCTACAGTTATTTTATATTCTAGTCATAGTTTCTTTCTTTCTTTTTTTGGGGGAAAAAGAAAGTATATTTATAATTAGACAGCTGGACTCTGTTTAGATGATCCCAATTCTGTTGGCTACGTCCAAAGCATCATAATCAGGAGCCAGTCGAACATATGCCTTTTTCTCTCCCTCGAGCCTGATCAGGGTGTTAAACTTGGCCACATCAATGTCACAGAGCTTCTTGACAGCTTGTTTGATCTGGTGTTTGCTGGCCTTGACATCCACAATAAACCCAGGTGTGTTGTCTTCAGTCCTCTTCATGGCTGACTCAGTGGCCAGAGGGCATTTGATGATGGCTTAGTGGTCAAGCTTGTTTCTCCTGGGGGCGCTCTCCCGAGGATATTTGGGCTGCCTCCAGAGCCGCAGTGTCTTGGGTCATTAGAAGGTAGGTGACATGAGGATCTTCTTCTTTTTATGACTGTGGACACCTTTCAACACTGCTTCCTTGGCTTTCAAAGCATTTGCTTTGGGTTCAGCTTTGGGGGGGGCAGGAGCTTCCTTCTTAGCTTTCGGCGCCATCTTGGTGAAAAGCTCTAGTCATAGTTTCTTAATTTTTTATTTCATACTGCATGGATGTCCAAGGTTGGACACCTCATTTTCAAGCTCTGAGGTTATGTCATCTTCTTTATCTAGTCTATTGGGAAGAATTTCAATGAAATTTTAAAATTTGATTTATTAGGCCTTTCATTTCCAAGGTTTCTGTTTAGCTCTTTTTTAGAATATCTCTGTTGGAATGTTCTTTCATATCCTGTATTTTCTCCCTTAGTTCATTCTTTAGATATTTTTAAATTTATTGATAATTTTAACCATCAACTTTTTAAATGTTTTGACAAGGGTTTCATGTAGTTTGATATCTGTGGATTCAGTTATTGGAGGATAATAAACTTTTGGAGGCACCTTTTAAGACTTGCTTCTTCATATTTCAGAAACATACCAGCACAGGTGTGGTCTTTTCCAACATCTCCTTCCTTGACAAATGCAAACTCTGCCACCAGTTTTTTGGTTTTTCTTTTCACCTGGGCAAATGCCTGGTTGAAGGGATATGGGAATTACACTGTTTTCTCACTCTGGAAAAAGGTGCACAGTCACTGAGCTCAAATAAGAGAAGATGTGTCATATACCCGATTATGGTTTGGATCTTAGTTGTCCCCAAAGTCTCATATGCTAAAGGTTTGGTCATCATCCTGTGGTGCTGTTTAGAAGTAGTGGAACATTTAGCAGGTAGGGCCTACTAGAAGGAAATTAGGTTACTGGGGGCACCCTGAAGAGAATATTGGGATCCTGACCCCTTTCCTCTTTTCTTCCTGGCTACCATGAATTGAGAAACTTTACACAAACACATTTGACTACCACAAAATTCTGCCTAATCACATTCCCAAATACCTTGAACTAAATAACTATACACCAAAATCTTTGAAATCATCATCCAAAATAAATTTTTACCCTTTTAAGTTGTTTACCTCAGGTATTTGGTGACAGTGATGGAAGTCTGACTGAGGTACACCATTAAGTCACTTTAGACATTCTAAGAAATGAATTGAAGAGCAGAATATATATAGTCAAGAGCAGAAGCAACCTGAACACTAGCAAT
This sequence comes from Callospermophilus lateralis, assembly GCF_048772815.1. NCBI lineage: Eukaryota > Metazoa > Chordata > Mammalia > Rodentia > Sciuridae > Callospermophilus > Callospermophilus lateralis. The sequence continues at coordinate 15,025,134 of NC_135321.1, forward strand.
TTATGAAGGAAATCAAGATGTGTTTTTTAGGTGTTACAGGACATCTTCTGGAGTCTTAAATCTCTTGGACCTATGAAATAATTCACCTGTATGGAATTTGACTTTACAAAACAGTCCATTGTCCTCTACAGACTTTTAAAAAATATAACTGTGAAATAACATTACTTTTTCTCTTTCCTGTAATGTAAGATTTAGTAGAGAGCAACAAACTTTGTTATTTTGCAACTTCTTATTTTTTAAGTCATAGGAAAATCCAAGAGCCTGGTGTATATTATCATACAAAACTATCAACCCTATTTCATCAGATGCAATCAAAAGCAGTAAAATAGCAGAAACACCATTTGAGACATATAATACAAGAGAATCTAAATTAATGAAATCATAAAGGGAGGAATATCAAGTTTTATTATAAATTTGTTTGTCATAGTTTTATCCAAGAAAAGGATATATATATATCCTATATATCTAAGCATGGAGTTTTGATTAACAGAAAAGTTGGGCTATAAAATGACAGAAAGTCCCCTTAATTAAAAACTAATTTAAATTATGAAGATGATATTTACAATAAAGCTTTGAAAATATGTCTACTGCACATAGAAACCTATAACTTTAAGTATATATTGAGTTTTTAGATTGTTTACTGGTAGAGCCTTAATGAAGCAATAAACCTTGTCAGAATCCATCTCCACACTAAAGCAATAGATTTTAAATGTCAAACTGTACTTCTCCAACCCCCCAAATTCACTGAAAAGCAAGAGATAGGTGTTCACAATGGGCTGTATTGCTATAAAGAACACCAGGTTCCTTGCAAAGGAGACTCATCTCCAGATTTGGGTAGCAAGTCTCTCTCTCTCTTTCTCCCTCTCTCTATCTCTTTTATATATATATATATATATATATATATATATATATATATATATATATGTATATATATATGTAAATCAGTTCACTTGAGCATCTAATTACAACCTACATTTATGGAGCATGAAGTGACTAAACAATGTTGCCCTGAGCTGAGAATGGAAGTTTATTGATATATGAAGTACCAGGGAATTTTTGCACACAAAAAGAAATTGTCTTCATCAATAAGAAATTGAATTTAATAACCAAAAGTGTCTTTAAGAACTACTCCCGTGATCACAGTGTGCAAAATGTGGAGTCCTACAGAGAATGTGCAATCCCCAGGTAGACTACAAAAGTCATAAAAAATATTTGGTTAGAAAAACGTAAATAAATATAGCTAATGCTTATACAGCATTTACTTTATGAAATCACAAATAAAAGTGCTTCATAAATATTAGTTCATTTAATTCTCAAAGTAATCCTTGAAATGATCATGATGATAATAATTATTGTAATTGAAGAGAGAAGAAAATGAGGCATATACTTAAAATTTTATATGTGCACGAAAAGTTATTATGATAAACCTAACTAGCATGACATGATTTTATTCTTAAGTGTGGTTAACATTTCTGAAAACGTACCAATAAGATGGGAATTTTATGTCTATATTTTCATATCACTTGTTTGTGTGCACATGTGTGTGCGTGTTACTAGGGATTAAACCTGCGGGCGCTCAACCACTGAACTACATCATCATTGCTAGTAATTTTGTTGTTGCTGTTGTTGTTGTTGTTGTTGTTGAGACAGGGTCTCACTGAGTTTCCCAGGCTGGCCTCAAAATTGAGATCCTCCTGCCTCAACCTCCCCAGAAATTGGGATTACAGTTTTATACCACCATGGCATGTTTATATCAAATCAGTAAAGATACTGTGAACAAAACAGATGCCCCCCCCCCCAAAAAAAGTGGTTCTACCTATTTCAGAAAAAAAAAAAATCAGGAGTTCATGTGGAAAAGCCAGTCCCTTGGGGCTGGGGCTGGGGCTCAGTGGTAGAGCACTTTCCTAGCACATGCAAGGCACTGGGTTCGATCCTCAGCACCACATAAAAATAAATAAGTAAAAATAAAATAAAAGAAAAACCAATCCCTTCAAAGCTACTACTAACTTTAAGTTTCTTCTCTTTAAAGTCTTATCCACCTTGTTTCATTGTTTAAGAAGTTTTCTTTTATGATGATCAAAGGTATTTGGCTTCTGGAATGAGAATGTGCAAAACTGGGCTACTGTTGTAGATGGATCTAATGTACTAATAGTTCAGATCTCTGAACTAATATAGGTGCAGTTTAATTAAAGGGAAAGAAGTATAGATGAGATCATAGCAACTAGATTATAATTCTAGCTCTGTTATGCTTAGAATGAAACAGGGACAACTGACATGTTCGTTTGGTTCTTATTTATAGAACAACATAATTAGACTAAAAAAATTTTAAACTCCTATTTAATTAAAATTCTTCAAGTATAAATAAGTTAACATCAAAAACCTAATTTCCACTTGGAAAGATAAAAATGATTTTAGTAAAAACTTACATGTTTTTGAAAGACAAAAACTACCAAAAGTCAGTCAAGAAGTAGATTTATGCATACATATTGGGAATATTACTTAATATTTAACTGCTTTCCAAAAATCTTCCAGACCCAGAACTTTCACTGATGAATTCTACCAGTATTTAAAGAAAAAATATCAAACCTACACTCTCAGTACCAGTACCAGTTCTATAAGAAATAGAACCAAAGGTGTCTATCAGAATATGATTAAGATATGCATGTTTAAAACTACAGATGATGGCTGAATTATTCACAGAACTGTGCACCACAGTGAATCTTACTGTATGTAAACTTAAAACTAAATGTTAGATACAATAAGAAAAGATAGAAATTAAAAATTAATCTTAGTTTATACAATTCATCCACTCATCAATCAATTAATTGAGGTTAAACAATTTTTCTATTTTTGTGTCAGACACTGTGCATTATTGAAAACACCCTGAAGAAGAGTAAATGTTCTCTGCCATAAATGAACTCATATGCTTGTCAGGAGGACAAATATGCTAGCAATAACTGACATTCTAGCACAGTTGTTTTATGTAGTGCTATGGCAGAAGAATTGAGCAACCCTGAGTTCCTAGTTCTGCTGGGGAAGGGTAGTGGTTAGACAGAACATGCAATGCTAAAGGATAGAAAAGGGAGACATCAATGAGATGATATCATTCTGGGGAAATGAAGGACCACAGGAAATTGTAAAAACAAAACAAAACAACAACAACAAAACAGTATTCCTTATCTTTACTTTCCTCATTGTTAAGACTGTACTTGTTCCTTCCACTCTTTCACTCTTCAGGGAAATCAAATAATGTTCTCCCTTGTGTTTTCCATTCACTAATCTTGCTATAATGACCAATTACTCCCCAACTACTAGATCTAGCAAATTTTTTCTCAATTCTGATCTACTAGACAGCTCTGCTGGATCTGCACCCACTGACCATTGTATTTCCTCTGAACTTTAGTTCTTGATGGTCCATTGATTCCATTGTGGTTCTCTTTATACCATTTGATCAGTTCTTAGTCTTCATGTCAGCCATGAAAAAGTACCTGTGGGTCTTTAACTGCACAGGGCTTACCTAACCATGCAGGTCTCTAAAGACCATTGCTGTATTTGCCCTAAGATCCAACTTCCTAGAAGTTTCTTCCTACTTAGGTCCTTCACAGGAAGATACATTTTATAAATGAGAGCAATGCATGTGTAAGGTGGTTGCTAAGCATTTTAAATGAGCAAAATTTTTGTAGTCAGAGTAATTTGGTCAATGAAAACATAGTTTTACACCAGCATGAATCTAGAACAAAGAGTATTTTAAAGGGAAGGATCTGAAGGCACTTTTGGAAATGGGTTTTAGAAGGGTTGCAGCTTGTGAGTTATTATGAAGGGAGGCAAAGAGAAGATTGTCTGAAAGTTCACAGGAAGTTCTAAGACCATATATTTCAAGGAATGTGCCTCCTAACACAGAGTGAGCTGGGGTCTCTGGTAAATGTTTGATGAGGTTGCTGTCTGCACGCCCCCATGTGTCTCAGTTCAGCCGGGTGCAGTTTCACGTATTCACCTGTTTCTTCCGGACAAAATAATTCAAACATAAACCCCAAATCTGCCTTATGCTCAAAATGTTCCTGAAATATCAATTAACTTTGGAACAAATTTACAATTTGGACTCTGACTTGAGAGTGTGGAAGATTGGGCTAATGTTGCAGATGGATTTCTTGTACCAGCAGTTCAGATCTCTGAGGTAACATAGATGCAGTATAATTAAAGAGGAAGAAATAAAGCTTTCTTACAGAACATAGTATGTTATATAAATGTAATAGTAAAATAAAATGAGAAAAAGAGCACCCTATGTTCCAGTAAGTTTAGGAAGTAAGCAGGCTAAGTAATTTTCTTACAGTAGGAAATTTCAGAAACCCTATATGTTCATGCAAAGTTTGAAATTTCAAGAGAGACACAAGTTTTCAATACTTTCTAAAAATTATTTGACTTTGGAATCTTCTCATTTATTTCAAGTTGGAAAACACTTCTAACATTCCCTAAAAACAAAGTTCCAAGTAGCACAATTTGGTAAACATTTCTGTATAATACTGTTTTATATCTGTTGTTATAAAATGTAAGACAAAGTTTTTCTCAGAACAGAAATGTTCTGATCTAACTCAATTCTGTGTGAATTTTAAAAAGCACCTGCAATAAAATTTCAAAAATCCTATCCATATATCTAACATTGCTGGTTTAGCTTATTTTGGGTACAGAGAACTAAACCACAGAAGACAAATAAATTTCCTCCTTGGAGATACTTTCTTCAACATAATTGACCATACAAATAATGTCTTATAAATATACGCTAAATAATTAAATTTGAGATTGTATATGTACGTAATTTTCTGAGATTTCAGTGTGATTCTCATGTTCATAATTAAAACCCCTTTCTTGTAAAAAAGGCAATAATTTTGTTCTCAAGTATTAACTTAAACTATTATTGTTTCCAAATATATATATTTTTATTTTATTCAACTTTTCTACCAATTCTTTAATTCTTCTATTTTTCATATGAAAGCTGATAAAATATTTAGAATAAGTATGAAATATTAAATTGTTCATCAAATGGTCTGCTAAAGGAGAAGATTGGCATAAATTAATATAATTTGATTTTTTAAGATAAAAATCAGGGCTGGAGATGTGCCTCAAGCGTTAATGCACTCGCCTGACATGCACAGGGTGCTGGGTTTGATCCTCAGCATCACATAAAATAAAATAAAGATGTTGTGTCCTCCGAAAACTGAAAAATAAATATTAAAAAAAGATAAAAATCAATGAATGGAAAGTCATATTACTGAGAATGCTGAAGTAAGGGCACTGAAAATTGTCTGGCCAAACACACCAATAGCAAAAATTTGTCAGAATTAACATATTCAGGACTCAGAAAATTAACCAGGGCTTTAAGGAATCTAGGGAGTATTTAGTCAAGAAAATGGCTGAATTGCAGTAAGAAGAGTAAACTTTGTTGCATCTGACTGAACCTAATCTCACCTTCCACTTACCAGCTCTGTTGGTATTCTTGAAAACCAGCAGCTTGTCAAAAATACTGAAAACCAGTCACTGAGGAAGCAGAGAAATGGTTGGCAGCTCTTCAAAGCCCATCCATTACCTCAGAAGGGTGATCACTCCACTGGCAGGGCTTTCTCATCTGGCCTGACTCAGAACTCCCCCACTGAGAACAGAGTTTTCCCTGGGACGGTGTTGAAACCACCAGACAGTTGCTGAACATCATGGCTGTCTAAGGCAGTGGATAAAAATTGGGGGAAATAATTGACTATCCAAAAAAAATTGAAAGGAAAGCTAGTTGGGTATTCATAGGGTTTTAAATAAAAAGCTCTGACACATTGCTGGGCCCTAATGCTGTGTGTATCTGTAGGGCAGTGTGTATGCATAGGAAAGACCTGAGAAAACCCTAAGCTTGCACCTGTAGCTCTGTGCAAACAGAAAGCAAAGCTAAGGCAGAGTTGTCAGATGCTGTGTTTCCCCAACACACACAGAGCCCCTCAGCAAAGACACTGGGAGACTTCTTGATTCTAGGCATGTGAGGAAACGCTGTCCAATCACTAGCTGACCAATAAGCCAACAGAGCAGAGACTTCAGTGGGCACACAAGACAGAAGACAGGCGTTACAGATTTCTCTCAGAAAAGTCACTGCTAAGCAAACTATAACCAACAACAGCAACAAACCCTGAGTAAGAAAGGGAATCTGAATTCCTGAATTGCTACATTCATTACATTATCTAGGATGCTAATTCACAATAAGGTCGGGGGCACTAGAGAAGAATAGAGTTACTTTAGATTAGGTAGAGGGAAGTGAAGGGAGGGGGTGTGGGGATAGGAAGGATAGTAGAACAAAACAAACATTATTGCTTTATGTATATGTACATGAGACTGCATGACCAATATGATTCTGCAACATTGTACACTCAGAAAAATGAGAAATTATATCCCATCTACATGTATCAAAGTGCATAAATGCATTCCACTGTCATGTATAACTAATTAAAACAAATAAAAAATTAAAAGAAGAGCAGACCACCTGAACACAGGACACAGGACAAGAGGGCTTCTACAAGCTAAGGAGAGGGCCTGGAGCAGATTCTTCCCTTGCCACCCTTGGAAGGAAGCCTAAGCGCACCATGACACCCTCCCAACCTGGTGGAGACCCGGGCCTTCTGTCCTCTCCCTTTGTGTTTTGTTGCTCAGCCTTGGACCTTCCTTTAAGCATTCAGGAGCCAGGACTCCATGTTAACAGGCCCCCAGCCCTAAGGAGAGCAGGCAATGTGAGATGCGGGGAAACAGAGGAGGAGAAGGAAGAGGAAAGAGAATCCATTCATCACCTGTGTCCTCCAACCCTCACAGAAAAGATTCCAGAAAACCCCTCCCCCCACAGTTCCTGCCATCTTGTCATCAGACATCCTTCTCCCACCAATTAAAGAAAAGTCTCTTCCTATTTTAACAAATGATTCCTATGAAATGAAAATAAAAGTCTTTCACTGGGGGAATAAAAAGTAATCATAACAAGAAAATGACAATACCTAAAATGCCTTAACCTGGAGTTTAAGGAATTTCAAAAGTAACTTTGTTACACTCTTTTGAAACTAGCTTAAGCAAAATATTCCCACTACAATTAATAATTTGAATCTACTAGTCTTGGCTTGAACAGATACAGTTGTCAAGGTTTGTAGGTCTAATTTACAAAGTCTTCGGTGGTGAAAGTAAAAGTAAACAAACAACAACAAAAGCAGAATGTTGCCCTAAAAAGAAAACAGAATATTGCCTTTGTTTGTTTGTTTGTTTGTTTCTGTATTCAGAGCAAATAGGGTTACAATAATGCTCTTTGGACTTTAAATGTGGTGAATGAAAACTTTTCCAGGTTTGATAACCCAAACTCTGCAAGGGAGAAATATCACATTTTAGCACACAGTAAATGAACCCTTTCTTGGGCCTCTTGCCAAACTGTAATTATCTATATAGTTCTTTCATCCATAGCATGCCTGCCTGTATTATAAGGTATATCTGTGTTTCAGATTTTTTAGTTTTTCATTAGTGCATTTTAATTATTCAGAATAAGGGCTTCGTTGTGCATATGTGTACATGCAAATACACACTTTGATCATAGCCACCTTATTTCGGGTATTTTAAATTAAAGTATTTCTGCCTGTGTCCTTAATTCAAAGAAATTAAGGAGATAAAATCAGTATCCTGGGGGGTTTCAGGACATAGGACAGGGTTTTCCACTTCAACACACACACACACACACACACACACACACACACACACCTCTATTTTAAGGAGGAGTACGCCTGGCTGCTGTCAGAGAACGTCTTGTGATATCACAGAATGTCTTCCAGGGATTGTTTTCCTTGAAAACTTGAGAAGGGAAATCCCAGGCCTCACATTCTGCGGGTCCCCGGTTTCACAAGCTTCTGCAAGTGAATCCGCGTGGCGCTGGGTCCTGAACGCTGGGGACTTGCACTGCACTTGGATTGGTCAGAAGGAAGCCGAGGAGGAGCCAGGCTTCAGGGGTTTTTTTCCTCCACACACCATAAAAGTCCGCGGCGGCATCCTGGCTCCTCGCTTCTCACGCTCCAAGCCACGCTGCGGCTGGGAGCGGTCCCTTCTCAGGGGCTGTGGAATGGCTCAGCCGCTCCCCGGAAAATCATTTTGAAAAGACCCGAATGCCTGAGGCTAAAGTTTAAGCAGCAGTGAGAACAAAAAAGCACACAGCCGACCCTGTCTGCGGAGAATGAGCATCTTGCAGCCAAAGATTCTAACCTGGTAACGGTCAGAGCTGTCCCTGAAAGAGAGTAAAAACTCCATTTCCAGCTGTGAGCCTGGCGGCTGCATCCCCAGCGAGAATGCCCATCGCTGCCTCCTAACTTTCAGACTGATCACGTCTGGGAGAAAAGAACCGAGAATCCCGACCCGGGAGGGGACATCGACTCCAGGGGGATTTGCATCCACTTTGCGACCCGACGATGAACTCCACCCTCCCCCGCGGGATGCACACCTCCCTGCACTTCTGGAACCGCAGCAGCTACGGACTGCACAGCAACGCCAGCGAGACCCCGGGGAAGGGCTACTCGGATGGGGGTTGCTACGAGCAACTTTTCGTCTCCCCGGAGGTGTTTGTGACTTTGGGTGTCATTAGCTTGCTGGAGAATATTCTAGTGATCGTGGCCATCGCCAAGAACAAGAATCTGCACTCACCCATGTACTTTTTCATCTGTAGCCTGGCTGTGGCCGATATGCTGGTGAGCGTTTCCAATGGATCAGAGACCATAGTCATCACCCTGTTAAACAGTACAGACACGGACGCGCAGAGTTTCACGGTGAATATTGATAATGTCATTGACTCGGTGATCTGTAGCTCTCTGCTTGCATCAATTTGCAGCCTGCTTTCCATTGCGGTGGACAGGTACTTTACCATCTTTTATGCTCTGCAGTACCATAACATAATGACCGTGAAGCGGGTCGGGATCACCATAAGCTGCATCTGGGCGGCCTGTACGGTTTCGGGGGTGCTGTTCATCATTTATTCCGACAGCAGCGCTGTCATCATCTGCCTCATCACCATGTTCTTCACCATGCTGGCTCTCATGGCCTCCCTCTATGTCCACATGTTCCTCATGGCCAGACTTCACATCAAGAGGATTGCTGTCCTCCCGGGCACGGGCGCCATCCGCCAAGGGGCCAACATGAAGGGGGCCATTACGCTGACCATTCTGATTGGGGTCTTTGTTGTCTGCTGGGCCCCGTTCTTCCTTCACTTAATATTCTACATCTCTTGCCCCCAGAATCCATACTGTGTGTGCTTCATGTCTCACTTTAACTTGTATCTCATACTGATCATGTGCAATTCAATCATTGACCCCCTCATTTACGCACTCCGGAGCCAAGAACTGAGGAAAACCTTCAAGGAGATCATCTGTTGCTATCCCCTGGGGGGTCTCTGTGACTTGGCTAGCAGGTACTAAATGGGGACAGAGGAGATCCTAAAATCCTGCTTAAAAAGACTTTTTCATTCTTGTGCAACCTGAACAGTGTACTTAGGCAGCACCTGTTGTATCTTCTGTGCTGTGCTCCCATTGAGAAAACTTGTGGTAATTTAAGCTTATGGTTTTTGATATGAAAAAATGTTCAGTCTCAGTATTATTAGTCACATCATGCTACTTTTTTTGGTTGTAAAATGCTAATCTGTATTATATATATATATATATATATATATATATATATATATATATAATAGGTAATATGGATTTACAAAGAGTTAAGATGCCTTTATTAAAAGCCTAATATTGTCTCTTTCTTGTTATCAGAATTCAACACTTTGCTTGTTTTAGTATTACAGAAATCAGAAGTTCATTAAATATATTCTCACCGATGTTTTCATATATTACACTATACAACTTTGAAATTAGACATTTGATTTAACAGGTAAGGGGAAAACATTTAAAGAATGGAAGCTTAATCATTAACTAAATCAGCACCATTAGTAAAATTTCAAATGACTTAAGAAAAGCTTGCCCATCCTCCCTATGCAGAAGCAGAAATGAAGCTCCTCCTGAGAGAAAAACAGCTACTGAAAAAGAAAAGTGAGATTCTCAGTCAGAAAACTGTGTGTGTTTCTCAAGAACAGAAAATTCATTTGCCCAAGAAAACTGCCTGATATTGCAATAAGGCAATGCAGTTTGGAGAGGAAAAACAACAGCTATGGAGATTAAAGTGTTCTGGCAAATCTTAATTGCCATGTCAAGCTGAACTTCCTGATACCAAACTGTCCCCAACCATCAATAATAACAAAGAATAAAGTCTTTCTGCCGTTTAAACAGGGATCCCGTATCTGCTGAAACATCCAGGAGAAGTGACATTGCAGTCAGAGGTTGCAGCATTTGATCTCAAAAGAACTCTATGATTGACAACAAGTTCCTTCACATTCCACATGGACATGACTTGCTGTTCACTAATTTTTTTGAACTAGAGTGTAAGTGCTGCTTGCTGATCAAGGATTTTAACTTTCCAAACAAAGTCCACAGTGCAAGTGTTTTTAGGCAATATTTGCAAATATCTAAAATGAAGGCACCTGTGATGCTGGTACACTGCCAGCAGGAAGAAAGGTGCCTACTAAGCCTCAGAGGAGGTCCTGAGATAAGCTAGCCTTCCCCGGCCACATTTGGAGGAGTGAATACTTGCATTGCTCCAAAATAATCCCACAAATTTGGCCACTGAGCAATAAAACCTGAGCTTTCTGGTCTGTATGTACTTTAAATAAAAGATTATATTAGGCTGATTAGCAGCAAACTGTCCTGGTATTTAAGTATAGCATCCTCAGATGGCACACCTTCATTCAAATCTAAATGTTTTACATGTTGATCCTAAGACCTGAGAAACACTTCTGACATTCATGAGAAAATATTACCCCAAAGTAAAACCCAGAAGTCAAAGTCGACAAGTGCAAAGTGATACTGAAGCTAAATTTTAACCCCACTGAAAACCTTCTATTTTAAAGCAAAAATAGATATGAGGTTTTAAACACAGACCAACATAATAACACCATTACCCTAGGTACATGTATGACTGCACATATGGTATGACGCTACATCTTGTACAACCATAGCAATGTAAAGTTACGCTGCAATTGTGTACAATGAATCAAAATGCATTCTGCTGTCATATATACCTAATTAAAATAAATAAATAAAATTTAAAAAAAAACCTCCTACAATCTGGATCTTAGAGGTCCAAAGGTCCGTGTGATAGAGGCTTGTCCCTACAGTGGCCCAATGGGGAGGTACTGGAGTCTTTAACAGGGAGGGCCTGGTGGGAAGTCCTCAGGTCATTGGGGGTGTGCCTTATAGGGAATGGTGAGACCCTGGCCCCTTCTTTCTGTTGCTCCTGGGTGAAGGTGAGCAGTTTGGCTCTTCCATGAGCTTCCGCATGCTTCTGCTGTACTGCCACAGGCCCATAGCCATGGTGCCAATCAATTATGGACTAAAATTTCTGAAACTATGAGCCAAAATAAACCTTTGTCTCGTTAAAAATTAATTATCTCAAGTATTTGTTCTAGAGATGGGAAGCTGGCTAACACATAGCCCATAGCAATCACAGTACACAGATGGTGTCTTTAGTATCACTACTAGTCCTATTCCTTCTGTCACATAATGATTCTGAGAAATCCCAGGGGCTGAGACACTGAAAAGAGAGCCATAAGTACGCCATTCTTCTGTAGTGGCTGTCCTTCCAATGTACTCTCTTCTCCTTCAAGTGTCACTCCTGGTTCCTTCTTCATATTCACACCTTCTAGAGCAGGGTATGGTGTTAGGGTGTGTATTGGCCATGGACCAGCTGCACACCACCAGCCTCCCCTAGATGTTCATGGTTTCAGTGTGTCTGTAAGTTCTGAGACTGCCCCTTACTCACTTGTCCTGTTCTCCAAACCTTCCCCCATAATGTTACTTCCTCTTACTTTAGTAAAGTCCAGATTCCTGCAGAAAGATGGTCTTTATCCAACCGCCCCGAACTTCTGTCCCACATGCAGTGAAATTGGGAAGCCCACCAGCTCTGATTGGACTGCTGTTGGATTAATCAAGATGATGTTATGGTTGAAACTCTAGGCTGAGGCAAATATATTTAGTATCAGGGAAGGTGGGAGGGGCGAGTGGGGCGAAATTGAAGGTTTGGGAGAAGGAAGCTTGAAGGGTACAAAGTGAAGACACCACAATTGATTATTCCAATTAGGAAAATTTAAATATATTAGGAACAAAGACGTGTGCAATGGGAACTTTCCCCATGGAGGAGGGGATTGTACTTCCATTCTCTCAGCCTACATCTAGTGGAAACATGTCATTGGAATAAAACTCTGAATGTTATCCAACTATAATGTGCAGATTCCAAATTGGCTTCCAATCCCTGGTTAGTTCCATATCACAGTCTCAGTTTTCCTTATGTTTAATTTCTGTGCATTCTACATCCTTTGAGAATAAGGAGCCTCCAAGGCTGCCTTAGTTTCATGGCAGGTCACTGCCCTGTGACATAAGTTCTGTCCACTGGATGACTTACCAGGAAGCATAGAGGTAAAAAGTAGTAATTTTATCATATCATACATTGATTCTTCCAGTTATGAAACTGGGAGTAAGAAATATTTATGGCTAAGAGCACTGGCATGTCTAAAACTTACCACAAATGAGAACTACTCTTTCCTGTGGCTTGTCCATTAGGGATAAAACATACATGGAACACATCAAGTGGAAAGCAAGATACTATTTAGGTCTATGATGTACACACCACCACCCCCATCCATCTAGCAAAGTACCTCTAAGAAAATGAGATGTAGGGCACAGTCTATCCTCAGATCCAAGAGCATCCCTCTCCTATGATATCCGTTGACATCAGCCAAAGGATAAAAGTGCTCAAACATCATGGCTGAGAAGAAAAGAGGAAGAAATGTATAAAAATAGGAAAAGGAGAGGGAGAATGCTTAATGGGCTCTGGATCAGCTTTCCACAGCAGCTAAAATAGAAAAATAAATAAGCAAGCAGACAAAGCCATAAAATGTGCACCCATGAGCAGAGTCTTTAAATACACACATTAGTACAGCCCCTCTGGTGGCTCAGGAATTTCTACATGGGGAGGCTTAAGATGCTATGTGGTTAAAGGAGTTACAAATGACTGTCTTGAACCCTTTTACATAGCAGTCACGTTTTACTTAGCTTGTATCTTCCTGAAATGGTGTTGGAGAAAGATCTTGGTGTAACCCATAAACATGGTCATGATGGGAGTCCCAGAATCACACTCCATCAGAAAAGTGTTTCTTCTGTTTGGTGCAAAGATTGGAATGGAAGGAAGAGGAAGCATGGCAGTGAGTAGTGTTGCCTCCTCTTTGTTGTTTTTGGGCTGTTTGTTTGCTGTCATTCCATTAACTGGGTGTTATCCTGACACTTTCAAACTTATAGGCTGCTTGGTCCTTTAGTTTTCTCTCACTAATCTAAAAACCATTATTATTATCAAGATAAGCATTTTCCATCAATGACTCTAAGCTGAATTCTTATTTAATATTTCTTTTGTGTTTTCTTTCACTCAATTTGTTCTGTTGTGGTTTACCAATAGAAGCGAAGAATGAAAAAGAAATTCAGACATTTGTATCAGTTTGTTTCAACAGACCAATGATTCACTTCAAGTGGATGACAAGGTGAGCACATTCTGTCTAGTCTGCCCACTCTGCACAATCTTACTGGAAAGAATACACTTCTAGTGAAAAATATAAGAAAGGTTATCTGTGCTGCAAAAATATTGCAGCATAGATATCAAGACCTAAGAGATACATCTTCATCATCTATTCATATTGTTGACATCAGAAAAGAATTGAAGGAAATAAGAAAATCAGCCTAAATTAGTCAAGTTCTAAGTAAAGACAGATGTGTCCTTCAATTATTCCTAAAAACAGGAAATATTGCCTATAAAAAAGATTACCAAGATTTTAATTATAGCACTGAATTGTCTTTGACATATGGTTGCTGTAAATTTTAGTCTATCAAATTTATAACATTTTTTAAAGCAGAATGGAAAATGTTCAAAGTTGTTGAGAAGGCAGTAAAAAAATCGACTTACATCCTTTTATGTTTAAATGTAAATTGATATGATTTTTTAAAATTTTAATTTGTTATATATGACAGCGGAATGCATTACAATTCATATTACACATATAGAGCACAATTTTTCATATCTCTGTTTGTACATAAAGTAGAGTCACACAATTCATGTCTTCATACATGTACTTAATGTAATGATGTTCATCTCATTCCACCATCTTTTCTACCCCCTGACTCCCCTTACTCTCCCAACTCTTTGCCCTATCTAGAGTCCACCTAATCCTCCTGTACCCCCCCCAACCCCATTCTGAATCAGCCTCCTTATGATATGATCATTTTTAAGGATAGTATGTGATAGGTATCACAAACAGTAAAAACATCCATCTTTTGATCGTCTCATTACAATTCATTGCAGGCATGGCAGTGTTAGGTTGAGAAGTCAAATCAGTTGGAGAACCCATGTTGCCTCCCAGAAGTACCTATCTGAGGATTATTGGTGCAATATCAAAAGTCCCAATGTCTGCGGTACGTTTGCAGCACAGATAACTCTTCTTATATTTTTCACTAGAAGTGTGTTCTTTCCAGTAAGATTGTAATGCACCATTTCATTGTTATTCTCTCATGAAAATATTGGTAGATAAGAAATGAGGAAATTATTTATAAAAATTTACTGATATCTAACAGTAAGTAACCTTTTTTCTATTCAATTCTATTATTCTATTACTGGTGATCTGTGAAAAGGGTGAATTAAAAGAAGTTATATTTAAAGAAATTGTTTTTGAATGAGATCAGATATTAAATATCATTTCTCCATCATCTAAGTAGACTCAGAGAAACTGCCTGATGTCACCTGCACAGAGAGCAGCAGTGGCAGTGCTTGATTCCCCAGCCAGGTCTCCCTGCACCATAAGTCAAATCCCTCCTTCCTGGATAATTGTGCCTTCCCCAGTCATAGAGACCTGGGGCCAAATTTTGATAACTGTACTTTTTGGCTGTAAGGTTTTGTTAATTTCCTCATGATTAAATGTGCATAATCATACATGCCTGACTGGTATCTTAAAAGAATTAAAGAATTAAATAAGATCAAGGGTATAAAGTTCCAGAAAACAGTGCCAATTCACGTTGGCTCTACAAAAATGATAGTTACTACTATTTTTAAAATATAAAGTAAATGGATAAACCATGCTTGAATAAAGATGTCTTAGCATTGCTATCTTTTCCAGACACTCATGCTAGCAATAAATATACTGAGGGCTTGGGTTAATTACATATCTTTCCTTAAATCATATATAATAATTTTCTGAGTTTTGTTTGGGTTTTATTTGTTTAAGTGAATATCTTTAAACATAATAGATATGGGGCCTACTTGTACTCTAAAAGGATAATTTGTTGTCACCAATAATTTGTTATTTTGAAATTTGCAATGTCATAATTTGCAACATTGGTATTGTGAAAGGCTAATTAGAAAGATAATATGTCAAACATGAAATAATGAATAATCCCACTTTTTTGCTGAGATTAATTGATATTCATTAACTTTACACCATTAATTCAAGTATTAGTGCAAGACAATCATTATTTAAGCTGAGGTTACTGATTTATGCCAAAGTTGTGTATATGAGGGTAGAAAGGACATCTGATTTGGAGCAAGTATTGAGTTCAAATTACAAATATACTGTTTTTCAACTGTAGAACTTGAGCAAGTTACTTAACTTTCCTAACTATCTCTAGACTAATCTTTGAAATGATGGTATCTATTATCCTATGATTAGGGTGAAAATTAGAAAATGTAGAGCTAAAGGGTCTAGTATAGAGCTTGTCATTATGGGTATCTATTATTATAATGATCATTCAAATTATACTCAAAAAGGTTATCAAAGTTTTGATCATAAAAAAAGTTAAACAGTGACAGGTATGTGGATATATTAATTCCCTACTGTGGAGAGACAGAAATACATTCGAAATCTATTGGCACTATTTCATTTATTTCTAACAAGCAGATCAAGTAAAAACAAATCTTTATTATTTTAAATACAAATAAATTTTGAACATTGCAAAAATATTCAGTGGACATAAAGAATGGAATTCAGTAAGAAGACAAAGATTGTTTCATGGCTTAAGAAATGCTTTAGTTCCTAGGCTGAATGGTGGGCTTAATGTATACATCAATATTATTCTTTGAAACTTAGATAAAGATGGGCTATACTCTTGTACATATTCAATATTGCATGAAATCTAAATTAATATAATGCACTTATTTTGTAATGCACTTAGTAAACACAAACTAATTATTTTTAAAAAATTTTAAAAAAGATGAATTTTGATCTAAGGTAGCAATGATTGAATTTGGACCCAGGCTAAGGAATTAATAATCACAGTTTACCCTTATGAAGTGTTTCATTGCCAAGAGACACCTGGAAACTCCAAAAATATCAAGTGGTGGAAAATTTCAGAAACTCAATCAGCAAACTATTCAGTAAAATTTTGCATGGGGCTACTTACTGCAAAGGAAATTCTTAAGGCTTGACATCTAAACCTGACATTCTGAACAGTGCAAGTCATTCCACTATGATACCCAAATCACCATGGAATATAATTCAGAAGTGAAAACATAACAATAAATTTGTCATAATTCCATTTGAGGAAAAGCACTTACATTAAAATTGTGTTTGCTATACAATTAACTCCTCAATTTAAATTTGCTTCATCTGTAATAATGAAGTCTCAAAATAGCCCCATTAAAAACAAGATATTTAGATTTTTTAGTTACAATATCCTGCAGATTTTGTTTAAAATAACATGTAATTTTAATTTTTAATTGATGAATATTAACTGTTCACATTTATGGGGTACAGTGTATTTTCAACATGTGTACAATGTATAATGATCAAATCAAGGTAACTAGCATTTCTTTCTTCTTAAACATTTGTAATTTTTTTATGTTTGACCCTCTAAATTATCCTCTTTAATAACCATGTAATAGTTCTTCAATAACTATGGAGTAAATTGATGTAAACTAGTCACCCTACCGTGCTACAGAACACCCGAAGCTACTCCTCCATCTTACTGCATTTTGTCCAATCTCCTTCTGCCCTGCCTTCCTTTCACAGCTTCTAGTAATCACTATTCTACTCTCTTAATCTATGAAATCAACTTTTGTAGCTTCCACATGTAAATGAGAATATGTGTCTTTTGTTTTTCTATGTCTAGTTATTTCCCTTAACATAATGTCCTCCAGTTTGATTTTATTTTGCCTCAAATGATAGGGTTTTATTCTTTTTGCAGGTGAATAATATTTCATTTGTGTATATATACTACACTTTCTTTACCCATTCATCTGAGGATGAATACCTCAGCTGATTTTATGTCTTGGTAATTGTGAATAATGCTGCAATACATGGTGCATATGCTGAGTTTATTTCTTTTAAATATATACCCAGAAGTGGGATAACTAGATCATATGGTAGTTCTATTTTTATTATTTTGAGTAGCCTCTATCCTCTTTGCTATAATAATTGTACTATTTATATTCCCTCCAACAAAATATATGAGTTCTTGTTTCTATGTATCTTTTTAAAAATCAATTTATTTATGTATTCTAATTAGGTACATATGACAGCAGAATGCATGTTGATTCATTGTGCACAAATGTAGAACAACTTTTCATTTCTCTGATTGTACACAATGTAGTGTTGCACAATATGTGCAGTCATACATGTACCATCAAGGGTACAGAATTGAAGACACAGAGACAAACCCACATAAATACAGTTATCTCATACTAGACAAAGGCACCAAAAACATACATTGACAAAAAGACAGCCTCTTCAACAATGATGCTGCAAAAACTAGAAATCCATATGCAGCAAAATGAAATTAAACCACTATCTCTCACCATGCACAAGACTCAACCCAAAGTGGATCGAGGACCTAGGAATTAGACCAGAGACCCTACACCTAATAGAAGAAAAAGTAGGCCCAAATTTTCATCATGTCAGATTAGATTCTGACTTCCTTAACTAGACTACTAAAGCGCAAGATAAAAAAATCAAGAATTAATAAATGGGATGGATTCAAATTAAAAAGCTTCTTCTCAGCAAAGAAAACAATCAATAATGTAAAGAGAAAGACCATAGAGTGAAAGAAAATCTTTACTAAATTCACATCAGTAGAGCACTAATCACAGGATATATAAAGAACTCAAAAAACTTAACACCAAAAAATAAATAACCCAATCAATAAATGAGCTAAGAAACTGAACAGACACTTCTCAGAAGAAGATAAACAATCAATCAACAAATACATGAAAAAATGTTCAATATCTCTAGTATTCTAGAGAAATGCAAATCAAAACTCCTATAAGATTTCACCTTACTCCAGTTGGAATGGCTATTTTCTATGCATTTGTTCCAACAGGTGTTAGGTGTTTTTTTTCTTTTTAACTAAGATTTTGCTATGTTAGTGGTGAAAGTGGATATTCTTGTCTTGTTCCAGATCTTGAAGGAAATACTTCCAGTTTTTTGCCATTTAATATGATATTGGTTATGGGTTTTTCATATAGTGACTTTCTTATGTTGAGGTATGTTCCTTCTATACCTTATTGTTTGAGACTTTTTGTCATGAAGCAATATTTAATTTTATCAAATGCTTTTTCTGCATCTATTGAGAGGATCCTGTGATCTTTATCTTTCATTCTGCTGCTGTAATGTATTCTGCTTATGGATTTGTTTATTTGTTGAACCATCCTTACATCCTTGGAATTATAGTGTAGCTATTTTTGATGTATGATTGAATTCTATTTGCTAGAATTTTCTTGGGAATTTTTGCATCTGTGTTCATCAGCGAGCTCAGTCTTTATTTTATTTATTTATTTTTGGTTGTGTCTTTGGCTGGCTTAGGTATCAAGGTAATGGTATCTTTGTGGATGAGTTTAAAGGGTTCCCTGCCTTTCAATTTTTTTGGAATAATTTTAGAAGAATTCGTATTAGTTCTTCTTTAAAAGCTTGGTAGAATTCAGCAATGAAGGCATCTAATCCTAGGTTTCTCTTTATTGGGAGACTTTTTTATTATTGATTCAGTTTCCATACTCATTAACATGTAATATTTACATTTTTCCTTAGTTATTTCATTTAGAAAGAAATACAGAAATCTTTAGAGTAGTTGTTTTTGCAATTTTCTTTATACAGGATGATTTGTATAATATTAAAAACTGTATTCTGTATCTAATTTTTACCTAGTAGTTATATGGATATTGGCTATTTACTATTAATATCAAAAAGAAAATATAGACATTTCAGCTCCAGCCTATATCTAATTTTCCTCTTTAACTTATCATGTCACATCTCTATTTTTTCCACATCAATGTCTTACTTTCACATAATAGAGTTTCAAAGTAGGTATTTAATGAGACAAAACCTTGAAACTTTGATGCTTTATTTTTTCTTTTTAGTTTTCCTATACATTCATTATTTCATTGTTCTCCCTGAAAAATAAATTCAAAGCCTCAGCACTCTGTACTTTCACTCAAAATTTAAATTAAATTAGTGACATTTTGAACAGAGGTACCTTTAGGTACATCAAGCCTGATGCAGATGTCTGAACTTTTTGGATGGACATTGGAGAGGTATGGACAGAAAATCAGTTTCTATGAATTCTTATTAGGACAAAAGAGGAGTACAATGACATGATTGATTTGGGGGGAAGGGATGTTGGCAGAAACTTCTAAATCCCATGTACAGAAAAGTCTAGAATATGCATAAAATTTTGGTAGTCATGAGTATGTATATAGCAGAAGATAAGCACTTGAATGAACCCCAATACCTGGCAGCCGGCAATCCTTTCATAAAAAGAATAAAAGGAACCAAAAGATGCTCAGCAAATTTGCCAACCAGAAATTTAATGTCTTTTATTTGAGATTGGAATTGCAAAGATGATTGATGAAATTATTATTTTTAAGAATAGGGAACATAGAGGGAAGAGTCAAATTCCAGTAAAAAGCCTGGATCTTGATACCAGACTCTCTGGGTCTCATATGGGGACATAAAGTGGGAGCTGGAGTATAGAAACAGCATACATACTCTCACAGCTATTAACAAAATGCACTGGATAGAATGAAGCATAGAGTAATAAGGGATAATGTCCTCAAATGAGTTAGATTTAAAGATGATCCTACAGAGAAGCAAAGGACAATACAGACTAAAAGGCAGAAGATACTCAGTGGCTTACTCAAAACTCTGAGTAGTACAGCTAAGTCACCTTCCTGTCATTTCCCATAAGTGGTTGCCTTTTTCACTGAGTTGGTTTTTTCCCAGTTATGCCAAGAAGTAGCTCTGTGAAGAGCTCTACTCAGGAACTAGACCTTTGAAAACCCCAGGAGATGAATTTTGAGAAGTGAATACCTTCCTGATCCTGGAGCGCAGACCACTAGCTCAGCACTTACCTGAAGATGATGACATCATCTGGGCACACTTGTCCTTCTTGCTCCAGAGCAAGAGGCCTATCACTCACGGATGGAGAGAACCTAATTTATCTCAATCAGCAGAGGCCGTCCACTCAGAGACAGTGAGTCTCTACATAGAACAAGAAAGCTTGAGCCCCAACTGCCAGAGACTGCAGACTTCAGGACCAGGCAGCAGCATGCTGACCACCTACAGCCATTACTGTCTGTAGCAGAAAGATGAGGGTCTTTTCAGGCATTGGTGATAGCCAATGCCACTGCAGAAAATGGGTGGGCAAAGCAAAGGGTACGTCACCACATTCACACACACATGGCCAGATGTGACCAAGGGCCACTGTTGAACAGGATCCTAAACTTAGCTTTTATTAAGATTCTTCTCTGGAGCAGGAGCAGCAGGGTGGGTCAGCTATTACATATAAGCCCAAGTGAGTACTGGTTAAATTTATCTTCTCTTCTTTTTGAGTAGCCACACTACTTTGGCTGCTGTTATAAGAAATGTTTATTTTTGCTTGATTTATTAATTTCAACATTTTGGTAACTAGCCCTGTATTATATTATTATTTTTTATTTTTAAAGAATTATTATATAAAGCATTGTAAATTTTGGAAAACAGAATCTCGATTTTACTTGATTATTTGAGATCAAAGAAAGATGATCAGTTTCAGGGAGACTAGAGTTAAAAACAATATGATAGAGGTTTTCATCAAGAGAAGTGCTGATGCCTAAAATGTGGTAAAGCCTAAAGCTAGAGAGGACATGGTCCTTCATGGTATCACTGGGCCAAGGACCTAACCAGGCCTGGAGCCTGAGCAACATAATGCCTCAGCCTCCTCATTTGTAAAATGGGGAAAATTATAATACTCACAGGAGTTGTTATCAAGATCTAAAGGTCAGTATATGTAAAGTGGTTAGAATAATGTCTGGCTTATGACTTAAAAAGGAAGGAATGAGAGAGGGTCAGAAGGAAAGGGGAAGAGAAGATGAAAAGAAGAAAGGAGGGAAGGCAGGAAGTCATTGGTTTGAAAGGAAAGTGAGATGCAGTTTTGGAAAGCAGTGTTGTAAGAGAAGGCCTACCTGACCAAAGGAATTCATCCAAGTTAAGGACTGAGGATTCCTAGAAGCAGTAAGAAGAAATTATGTGAGGCACACAGGAAAAGGAATGAGAAGATGAGAGACTTTGGAAAGTAAGAGAGAATTGAGAATTGATCAATAAATGAAAGAGAATTGAAAACCAGTACAGAAACATTGATACAAACACTGCACAGGTATACTAGTTTAACTCATTACAGTTTTGACTCATTACGGCTGGATGCAGCTTTCATTCAATGATATCTTAATCAACAAATTATTCTTCTTAAGGAGAAAGCAAATTTTCAGGCAACTTTGAGGGGAGAAACTTCAAGTTGAAAAATGCTAAGCTGAAGTGAAAAAAGAGCTACTTCAGGCAGAATTTCTAAATGGATAAAGCCAATGTCACGCCCCTCTGGTGTTCCACTGCACATCAATTCTATGACTTCTGAAAACATGATGCAGCCTACACTAAAAACAACTCTGCCAATGTACAGATAAAAGAAGAGGCAGTAATAAGTTTAAAGAGAAAATTGAAAAGAAAGGACAAGAAAAACAGCAATAGTAGAAAGTGTAGACTCTAAGGTGATGGATGTTACCTGTCTGGATCTTCAAACTGGTTGAATTGTTACTGTCAGAAAACACTCTTTTGCAGATTCTTTGTATTGGAAAGAAGTTGATGTTGGTGAAATTGCCTAAGAGTAGCTGCCAGTCACCTGTCAATCATATTCCTCTTAAGCAGACAAATTCTGATGGTTATTTTACAGAAAACAAGAGGAGGGCTATCTCAGGATTTTGTGATGTGTGCAATATCACCAGGGAAAGTTCATGCTTTAGCTCCTCCTAACGGATCTGTTCCTGGAGACAAAAGGACTTTAGAGATTTCCCATGGACAGCCCAATAGGAGCTACTTCCTGAGTAGATCTGGAAGCAGATGCATTGTGATCTTTGCAACTATAAGAACAGGGCCATGTCAAAAATATCTCCCTCTGAGGTGAAGGAAGGGAACGTGCAGAGCTCAAACCACAACCAATGCTGAATTCAAATAAAATAAAGTACTACTGAAATGCATTGGAATAACTTTAACAGCACTAGAAAGAAACATACCTGTGACTTGCAAAAATTTCTTGCTCAGGCACTGTTATGGAAACCATATCCAATTTTTTCATACTTTCTTTCCCTGATGCTGCTTTCTTCAATAATTAATGAGCTAGAAAATATGTTTTTTTAAGTTCCACATTTGTTTTAGCACATTTGAACTCATATTATTAAAAATTATACTTTCCAAATTATTAAAATAAACCTCATAGCACACATGCTATTTGACCCTAAGTTGTAACTGCTTTGCTAATTTTTATTTTTATTTCACTTATTGATAAGCTACTTATAAATGGGAAAATACATTCATATTATGTGCCTGAACTTGAATTCCCAAGACCTTTCTCAGCTTCAGAAAATATGACAGATTATTTATTTACTTTTAAAAAATCAAGTTCATAATATTAGAGTTCTTATTTTTTTCCTCAAAAAGAATAGTGACATAGTCAGAAATATAAGTTTTAAAAAGTCAAAGAAAAAGTAAATTCTTTTTAACTGACCAATTTCACTTCCAGTCAACCCTAAATGTGTAAAACAAAATGCTCTTGCAATTGAATGAACATTTACTGAGAATTTGTTGTGTTCTAGGTTTTAATGAAAATCTTGTTATAAAAAGAAAATATTCTCAGGGTTAACCACTGAACCGTTTTAATAGTGCCTTTATCATGCCTTAACAACATAGCAATAAAAAATGAAAGGGTTAAATGGAGGAAGGAAGTTTTAAGACTTGAGACACAGTCATGAAATTAGAATGGAATATAGATCTGTCACGTGTGGTGGAACAATGAATACGATCTATAGTGATGACTAATGTTCTATGAAAATTCTGGATACTAAAGTTTAGTATCTAGCTCCTTAAACCCTCAAATTTGTTCTTTCCTGATTGTCACCCCAAGAGTCAGATGAGATATCAAAGTAGAATTTTTGGTTTGAGATGAACTTGACAACATAGTAATGAGATGAAAGGGAAGAGAAAGAATGCATACTCAGAAAATTCTGAAGTTGATAAATCAGCCAAAAGTTTGTTCCCAAAGGGAATGAAAATTAATGAGCTAAAACTCTTTGTAAAGGTCTTTGAGATTCCTAGTGCCTATAAAGCAACCCTAAGCTAAATTTCCACAATGAATAAGGTGTTTCTAAGAGTGCCCTGGCGCAAATCATCTCATGACCAATGACCAGAATTTAAATTCCCCTTCCCTCCTTTATATTATTTCTCTATTTAATTTTGACCTTTTTAAAAAAAAAAAATCTGTTGAATTTATCTGAGTTTGCACATGCAAGAATTGAGGGTCTCCATTGCTATTTCAACAGTTTCAGAAGGGAATATGAAGTCCACAGCTCTCTAGAGGAAGGCATCATGATATCAAACACACTGAGGTCCCAGCTAAATACAGTCAGTGGTCATTCATTCTTTGGTCATAGTGAGGTCAGGAACACCCTTGTATCCACAGAATCAGAATCTTTCTGTAGGCTTTGGGATAAGCTTCAGTGGTATAAACTAAAGCTTATATAGAGTCATAAGGATACTGTTGTTTTATATTTTGGAAGGCTGAGTCAATAAAAACTTCAGGAAACTTTTCAGAATTGATTTCTCCCTTCCCAGAGGCTACCCAGTAAGTGAAGTGAGCTTAGGGTAAGTCTCCATGCTAAATCTGGTAATTTGGACCTTCCCTAGGACACCTAGAATTCAAGGCTGTTGGATGCTGCTCCAAGGCTATTTACCTAAGCATTCTGCTTATTGATTATTCATTCACTTGAAAGAATGGTGGTTCAAATTTGCCCATCCTGTGAAATGCATTGTTAACACCAGGAAAGATTTCTCTGTTAGAGGAAAAAACAATATGAACCATATTAGGTTAAATAGATGTTTCAAGTTCAAATTATTTTTTGTAATTTTTACATTTTAACTTAACTTTTTGAAACATAAAACTTGCTATTTAGTTAAAAAGAAATAACTCGTAGAAGCAAGATAAGACACCTTGGATCCTTGTTTCTCAGAGCACTTTGGTAGTTACTTCATTGCTTTGTTAATCAATGATTTGTTTTTCATGTTACTCTAAAAGTTCCAAAGAAAATCAAGATCAGAACTTTTACATTCTCAACAAGAGAAAAGAGTTGAAGAGACAAAGTTTTGGAGGGGTCTTGAAGGAAGGGACCTAGACTAGCTGAGGGGACAGAACAGGATGAGGAACATTATGACAGTGACGCATGAAACAAGGAGAATAGAAAGCAGGTTTTGCTGGAAAGTAGACTCCAAAGAAGGAAGAGTAGAAGTTGAAAGAGGTAAATTCTAAACTGTAGAAGGTCTTGATGTGCATATTCTCTATTGTAGGATTTTCTTAATGTTTTCCAAATATACATAATAGTAATAAAAATGATCCGGGCGCAGTGGCATATGCCTGTAATCACAGTGACTCAGGAGGCTGAGACAGGAGGATCATGAGTTCAAAGCCAGTCTCAGCAATGGCAAGGCACTAAGCAACTCAGCGAGACCCTGTCCCTAAATAAAAATACAAAATAGGGCTAGGGATGTGACTCAGTGGTTGAGTGTCCCTGATTTCAATCCACAGTATCCTCTAAAAAATGATTTGAAAGTATTTAAAAGGGTCAAAAATTTGCTAAGAACCCTCTATAAAACTAAAGCAGTCTTTAAGTACTTTTAATGATTCATCCATCTAACATCCTTGAAATAAGTACTATTTTCTTGTGAAGTTTTACAGAAGATGAACATTTTACTGAGCAAAGGGATAAACTCTCCCAGGTTCACATAACTAGGAAAAATTAGATAATGCACATTAATGTGGCCAATTTGTAAAATATCTTTCCATAATGAACATGATCCTAGAAATTCAAAACTTTCCTATCCATTTATAGTTTCTGCGTTTATAGCACAGTGTTTACAAAACCAACAAACAACTGGAGGAATGACTAGTGATATATACTTCTTCCCCAAGGCCAACAGGGAGTATCTTTTTCCTAATACTTCTGCCTTCTAGGGAAGTATGTATCTCAGTTGAGGGAGATAATCATATCTCTTTCTAGAGTAACTCAGTATCTCTTTTTCTACACATTATGTTTATTAATTCTTTCTGCCTGTTCCATAGTTAAATATTCATCTGTATGATGGATATTAAAATTAAATATGTAGCACACAAAGGCCATTTGTAACATTAATGTAAAATTCTTCACAAGCCTATTTGGGTGCACACTTTGGAAGAGAAATATGTAGAAATATTAATAATGCAGAATATTTTCTCCAGTTCAGCTCAACAAAGTGATATCAGAAATGACTCATTAAGTAGAACATATTGTCAGCAGGCAACAAGGCAGCGGTGATTCAGTTTGGGGTAAGTAGATGGTGTAACAATGTTTTGGCATTTATGGGACGTGCTTTAAACACCCTTGGCATGTGGGTTTGAATGGTTTCTGCAGTGTTTCGCTGTCTGACTTTTATTGAGCTGTGATTTTGCTGTGATATTTCCCTCTCTGCCCCCTCAGTGCTCTTTCTGAATTGCTAACAGGTGCAGAGAGTGTCGGCCTGCAGTACTTTTGTTATTGTTCTTTTTTTATACAAACTGAATCACCCAGGATTTTTTTTTAATCTACCCCCTTCTATGATGCTTAGAAAACCCACTGTCATGCTTGTATATGATTAGGTTTAGGTCCCAAATATATTCACAAAGCAAGCTAGACACACTGTCACAACACCATTGGAATAGAAGATAAAAATCTTCCAATCCTTTCTCTTGTGCTTCAAATCTCAAACCCAAGTCCCTGAGTAGGTGCTAAATTTTCCCTTGAAGTAATAAACTAATTTCAATTTGGGCTGGTCCATATGTTGTCTACAGTAAACTCACTGTGTCTCAAAATATTATTAAAAAGCCACTTTTATTCATTTTTGACTTTGTATTTACTAGTATTTTAGGGCATGCTGTCCTGTTCTCTTCCTCCATATTTCTGAGGTCCTCCTTCACTGCCTTTGGATGCTGCCATGTAGGATCAGTTTCATGCCAGAGTTGGTGACAAGGGTAAGCTTGGGCAAGAGGGCTCCAGGAAGCACTTCTGCAAGCCTCCGTTAAATCCCTCCTGAGGCTGGTCCACTTTCTTGCATCCCAGTGGTGGTCACTGGAATTCTGGTTTACTCTAGGTCCTTTTTATCTGCCACATGCTCCAGCCCTCTAGGACTTGAGATAACTGCAGCCCAGCTGTCTGCTGTCCTGTGTCACTGCCTGCAGCCTGCTACAAACCCATCCCTGTCCTTCCTGCCTGACTGTGAAGCAGCACCTGACAGTGTGGATACCCCTCCCGCCCCAGGCTCCACAGGTGAGGGTCAGGAAGTCCTTGGCCCTGGGATGCTTTCCACCACTCCCATGCTGTGCAGCACTGTCCACACTCTGGCCTGAAGGGGTGATTTTTTTTTTCCCTACTATTTGCCTCATTCTTTCGCCTGCTAAATTCTAGCTCTTCCTGGACCTGCCCCTCAGTTTCCTGTGAATATCCAGGCGCTGGCTTCTACCATTTGGTACTGTTCCTCTACACTGACAGAAGCATATCTGACTGATATAGTTTTTCCTGTTCTGGGTTCAATTCTCAGTTTATTTAGCAAAGTCTCAGTTTCCCTATTTATAAAGTAGGGACATTCTACTTCAGTAATTGGTTTGTGATTATTAAATTATGTAACACATAGAAATAACATAGTGCAGTGTTTAGAATATATATACCTTCACGTATTAATTACTTTCCTATTCATCTTGAGGTGTGGCATGGAACACTGTGGAAGTTAATTTACAGTACCAAAAGAAAAATTAAGTAAAATTCTATCCAAGCTATTATTTTCTACTTCAGACAAGCATCTTAAATCCCACTGGATGCAAAATTAAAAATAAAAATGAAGGAGAATCCGAAACACTCGAGTGGAAGTAGGGTTTGCATGTATCTTTAAGAATACACAAAATTTTTGATTAAAACTAAAAATTCAGAATTATTGAAATTACTCTAAACCATAATATAACTTAATTAACACAGAAGTCTGTGTAGCTTGTATAATTGAAAGGGATTTTTCCCTTTAGATTGAGACACAACTGACCCTATCCTTGGGGAAAGTCTGGGTAAATTTTACTTACCAGATGGCCAGGGAAAGATGCATTATGCAACTACTAGACTAAGAGATGCCTTAAAAGAGGCAGCATACAAGTCTCTCACCATGCTTTCCACACCTCAGTCAAGACTAAACACTCAGCCTTTGAGAACATACAGAAAGGCCAAATCCCAGGGTAAGGCCGAGTGTGTAACCCACGAGGACTTTCCAAGACAGAGGGTTGGGACAGCAGATTCCCCACAAAGCGATTGAGGGAACAAATACTCTGTCAGAGGAAGAGGCAGACCCCAAAGTTGGGATGCATTCTGTGGTTTTCAAGTGAGAAATATTCTTCTGAACTCTTGAGTTTTCATTGAAAGAACACCACTTTGACATTCTCATCTCCTACCTGGTAATTCTCTGGGGTTGTCCTCACATCTCCCAGAAGTTGTGATACACAAGAATGGTCTTGTAGGGTGGCCTTTTGAGGTAGAAAGGAAAGTGTTGTTGAATTCAGATCAGAGTCTCTTCTGTACTTCTTTAGACTCCTATGTGAGGACCAGCAGTGAAGTGAAGCGGGGCAGGGACTTGACAGGAGAAAGAGCCACAAAGGAAAAATGTTCGAAGGAAGAACTCAGGAGCAGACATGAGACGCAACCCTCACCCAGGATATACCAGAAAGGATCTGGAAAGTGGGGAAGCTGGGGTTTACTTCACACTTTTGTCCATGTGACTTCCTGTTTGGAACTATAAACAAGTACAGGGAAGGTGCAAAGCTACTGATGGCAGGTTGTTATGGTGCACTGCGTCCCACAAAATTCATATGCTGCAGTCATCCCCAGGACCTCAGAGTATGGCTGTGTGGAGAGAGGGTCTTTAAAAAGGAAATTGTTATGATAAAATGAGGTCATTGTGATGTGCCCTAATCTACCCTGATGTCACCCTAAATTAGGATACAAACAAACAAATACACAGGGAAACAGTCATTCACAAGCCGAGGACCAGAGACCTCAGAGGAAACAAACCTGTGCCACCTTGGTATGGGACTTCCGGTCTCTGAAGCTGTGAGGACATGAATTTCTGTGTTCAGGATTCCCAGCAAGTAGCACCTGTTGCAGCAGCCCTGGCAAACTAATGCGCAGGGCCAAAGAAGAGGCTAGACAAGAATTGCCTCACCTTGGAACAGGACAAAAGGGTTTGGGTTCCTTCAAAAGACATGGACAGTTTCCTGTCTCACTGAGGAGAAGGCAACAAAAGTAGAGGCAGGGCAGACCCACACCAGAGCTCAGGCCCCGGCTCAAGAAACTTAACACCAAAACAACAACCCAATCAATAGATGGGCTAAGGAGCTTCACAGACACTTCTCAGAAGATATACATTTGATCAACAAATATATGAAAAGATGTTGAACATCTCTAGTAAATAGAGAAATGGAAATCAAAACTACTCTAAGATTTCATCTCACAGCAGTCAGATGGCAGTTATCAAGAATACAGACAACATTAAGTATTGGTGAGGATGTGGGGGGAAAGGCAAACTCATACATTGCTCATGGAACTGCAAATTGGAAAATCTGGAAAGCAGATACCTTGGGACCACCATTTGACCCAGCTATCCAACTCCTCAGTCTATACCCAAAGGACTTAAAATCAGCATACTATAGAGATACAGCCACATCAATATTTATAGCAGCTCAATTCACAATAGTTACACTGTGGAACCAACCTAGATGCTCTTCAATAGATAAATGGATAAAGAAGCTGTGGTATATATGCACAGTGGAATATTACTCAGCATTAAAAGAAAATAAAATCATGGCATTTGTAGGTAAATAGATGGAGTCGGAGAATATCATGCTAAGTAAGCCAATCCCCTAAAACCAAATGCTAAATGTTTTCTCTGATATGAGGATGTTGATTCATAATTGGGTTGGTGGGAGTTCATGGGAAAAATGGAGGAACTTTGATTGGGCAAAGGGGAGGAAGGGAAGGGAGGGGGTTTGAGGGCAGGAAAGATAGTGGAATGAGATGGATATCATTACCCTAGATGCATTTTGATTCATTGTACACAGTTGCAGCACAGCTTTTCATTTCTCTGGTTGTACACAATGTGGTATTGCACCTAGTGTCCACTATATGTGCAATCATACGTGTACCTAGGGTAATGATGATTTTAAAAGTAGATGGCAAAAACGAAAGAGGGCAGCCTCAGGTAATAAGGAGCCATGTGATGAATCTCCAAACAAGATTCCTCCAAAACTCAGTGAATGTGTTTCTCTCCTGGTTTACTTCACTACCACGTTTTGTTATGTGAATCCCACAGGTAAGGGGGTCCTGGGTCACTCGGTTGGCTATGTGTCCTTGGACAAGTCTTTTCAACTCAACCAGTAAAAATGTCAACCAGATTGCGTCACTCCCTTTGTTTCTTGTTCCACATTTTTTATTGGTGCATGACATAATGGTGGAACTTGTTACATATTGGTACACACACACAATATAACAACATAATTTGGCCACCATCTCTCCCCAGCACTTCTCCCTCCCTCCTGTCCTCCCATCCCCTGGTCCCTTTCCTCTACTGATCTCCCACCCCCACCTGTCTTTTCCTTTTTCCTCTCCAGCTTCCACGTATGAGAGAAAACATACGATGTTCGACCCTCTGAGTTTTGACTTATTTTGTTTAATATAATGTTTTCAAGTTCCATCCATCTTCCTGCAAATGACATAGTTTCCTTTTCCTCTATGGCCAAATAATGTGTCACTTCCTTTCTTAAAGCCCTGAAGGATGATGGCCCATCCCTCTGAGAATAAAATACAAGTCCTCTTGAGGCCCCAGCAGGTCCTCCATGACCAGGCCTCGCTCCTGCTGAGTATTGTTCCTGGGGCCTCTGAACTTCATCCCCCCTTT
The DNA here is from genome assembly GCF_048772815.1 of Callospermophilus lateralis. Lineage (NCBI taxonomy): Eukaryota > Metazoa > Chordata > Mammalia > Rodentia > Sciuridae > Callospermophilus > Callospermophilus lateralis. Next base: position 15,055,804 of record NC_135321.1, read on the forward strand.
CCGTGGTTTTCCTACACAGCAGGTGGCCCTCCCCTGGGCTTTTCATGCACTATTTCCTTTTTAAGGAAATAATCTTGCCCAGATACCCAGGAGCTTCATTCCCTCATTACAAAGTACACAAAGTATCACATTTTCTAAAATTTTGCCCCACCCAGCCATTCATCCCTCATGGTCTTTACTTTCTCTGCCGCTCTCCCCGCATCCTGTCAAAGGTCTAGTACCTGCCTAGAGTGCATGGCCTGTCTTCCCCACTAGGGGCCTGCTCAGGGCGAGGACGGGGTTCACCCCTCCACTGCCGCATCCCCATAACTCCAACAGCACCTGGCCATAGCCATCCAGTTCACCTTCTTAAAGAAATGATAAACAGGGACACTAGCTGTATACCCTTAATAGATTAGTGTGTGATGCTGTTTGTGCACAGAATCATTTGTACAGCCTTTCATAAGAAAAACTCAAGTTTTAGCTGTTATTTTACAGAAGGAGCAGATAAGAAAAGAAAACTCACAAGAGGCAGGCATGATACCGGTTGCATGATGAACAACTACAAGGAATAACCTTATAAGCCAAAACCCAATGAGTTTTCCTTGCCCACGACCAGACCAATTCGGATTAAAGAGACAGGGAGCTTAAAGAGAGATAAACATGACCTGGTGATGGCTTCGTATCAAAGTACGTGAAGTGTGATGCTCTCCAAACCTAGCATTTCTAACACTTAAGCTGGAAAACAGGATTAAGGTTGGAAGGATAAATCATTTTTCAAAGAATTACTTTTTCCAGTAGAGGAAAATAGAGTATGTTACTTGAAGAGGTACAAATTCCAGAAAAATCTGACTTATTCATAGTCCTACCAAAAAAAAAATTAAAAGAAATAAAAAACTTGGAGATTACACTCATCACTGCTTCGCTCTACTGGCATAAATAATTAGGAGCTGATAGTAGGGCTGCAATTCCAACTTAAAAGGAGCCAATAAGAATATTGCATAGCAAACACATACCTCTCCTACCTACATATACTGTTTCTATCTCTAAATTTCAAGTCAATAAGATCGGTAACTGGATTATGTCAAAGCCCCATGATATAAACAATATAATTTGATTGGAGGATGCATAACTGATAAATTTGCATGCTACTTGGAAAGTTACTTAATCTCCTCCTCCTTCTTTCCTCAATTTTATACACTTGTTTTTTAGCTCTTAACCTCTTTGACTGTTTCAAGGTTTTTGTCTTATGGGCTCTTTTTTTATTCCCCTTCAGAATGTTAAAACAAGTGAGATTGTTCATATTACCAGATGACTAAGAAAAATGTTTTCTAGGTTTCCAAACTAAAATAAGTAGTCCCATACATTCTTTTTTAAAAGAAATAAATCCTGGGGCTTGGGTTGTAGCTCAGTGGTAGAACACTTGCCTAGCATGTGTGAGGCATTGGGTTCAATTCTCAGCACCACATATAAAGAAATAAAGTAAAGATCCAATGAAAACTTTAAAAATAAAAATAAATTTAAAAAAAGAAAGAAATCTTCTGCAAATTAAACATAGGGAATTCCACTAGGTACCATGGACAAATGATCAGAGATGATCTTTTGAACACATAATTTTTAGCTTATTTGCTATTATAAGAAGTGTTAATATGTCAATGTCCTCCCGGGTGAGTTAACATGAGGCAATCCAAATACTAAATATTAAATTGTCACGAGCCATGTGTGAGCTGTGTGTGGACTGTTGCGCATAGGAGCCTCCTAAGGGGATAAGTGTGGAATTGGGAACCCCCATAGCACCACCAACAGGGACTGACGGCCTGATGCAGGTGAACTTCCCCTTCAAGCTCTGCCAAAGATCCCGCACAGCACCCGAGATGGGTGTGACCTTCCAAGATGTCAATCAACCTGCTGATTACAAGACATCACAGAGCAAGTCCTCTGCCCTTGAAAGCTTGTCCCTGCCTTGATGTACCCCCTTAAATAAACCACCAGAGTCATTTTTCCTTTGTCTAATTCCAGAATCCCTATGGACTAGATCTATTAGGGGCTTCCCTTTTTGTAAATATATTTCTGAGTATTTGTGCTTCATTATTTTACTAATTATTTGAGATTGTAAGTTTTAGCATGGCTTGGATTATCTTGAGAAGGAAGAAGAACCTCTCAATGAGACTCTGGCTATCAACTTCCTGTATTAAATATGATTAATATCACATTAAAAATGAGATATGGCAATGAGAGCCCATTGGAAAAAAAATCAATATGGATAACAAGCAAAGGATCTTACCTGAAAATCAGACTTGTAATCTTTAAGCCCCATGGAAGTGAAATACAAAAGAGGACATGTTTTCTTTTATGTAGGCATTTGAAAGCTGTGTAACTAGAGTCACACCAGACTCTAAGAGTAGTTAGAGACTTAGGATAGTTAAAGACAAATGGTGTCAGTGAGTAAATAAGGGAGGCTTGTACTTTTCAAACAAGGTCAACATAAGAAAACACTTAAAACATTTGTGGCAGACACAAAAGTGATTCCTACATAAAGAAAGTGTTTTCTTTTTTATTAATGTTTGGGGCTAAAAAAAATAAACAGAATGGAAAAGAGAAAAGCACGTAGACTCATTTAATATTTTTTCTTTTCTCATTTTTTTAAAACATATACAGTCTTCAGAATGAGAAGGAAATCCCAAAGGACTTTAGACTCAAAAGCTAACATACCTTTCAAACACAAAGAATGATAAATTGAGCAGATGTGACAAGACCAAGGAGTCTGGGCAACATGCATAAATTGTGGAACAGTGACCAGGAATAGTAAATGGAAGATAAGTGTTATTTTAATATATCTGTTTGTGTGTGTCCATTTCAGCATAACAGCCAGCACCCGGTGATAAGAACGTTCTTCTCTGCCTGGATAGGTGGGGTGCTTTTCTGATTGAAAATGTCATGACTTGCTTTTATGCAAAAACGGGAGGTCACAGACTCCTTTCTCTTCTATTTTTCAGGTGCCTTCAGCTCAAAATAATCAACATACCAAAGCATCATATTTTGAGATGGAATGTTCTGAAACCTTTCAACTGTTTGCTACTCTTGTTTATGACTCCACTACTTGTCCATTCTAAAAAAAAAACACAGAGTTGTAGATGACCATCTCCTATTCCTAAATAATAACTTACAAAGACTGGTTAATTCTTCACTTGTAGTATAACTTAATGAATCACTGATACTTTCCATCCTCATGTTTCATTCATACTCAGAATAGGATACAGACATCAGATAGAGACATCGGCTTTCAGGGATTTAATGTATAAAATGAGGCTGAAAATGTTTCCCAGGTAGAACTCATGATTAAAACTTGAGGGAGAGTTGAGAAGACAGCAGGTTGAGTGGAAAAGTAATTCGGCAATGAAGAGTAAGATAGTTGCTTTGTCTCCAATTCAGCGTCAGGCATCCTGAAGGAATGACTAATTAGCAGGCACTAAGGCTGCTAACCTTAAAATCCCATGCTTCTATAATAATAAAAAAGTAACTAACGAGAGGGATTTTGTCTCTAAGATTGCTTAACCAAGAGTTGATAAGTCAACATATAGGTTTTAATTTAACCTTAGATTACCTGATTATTTTTAATATTTATTTATTTATTTTTAGTTGTGGTTGGACACAATATCCTTATTTTACTTATTTATTTTTATGTGGTGCTGAGGATTGAACCCAGGGTCTCCCACGCTAGGCGAGCACTCCACCGCTGAGCCACAACCCCAGCCCGGTTTACCTGATTATTTTACTGACTGTGGATTTAACTTCATATTTTAAGGGGTAAAGGGCAGTACATGATGGTGAAAATTAATGATTAAAAGCCATAAGAAGCAAAAGCTAATTTTCTGGATATGTTCTCTTTACACAGCTGGAAGTTTTAACGAACTTTGCTTAACTTTTGGTCATTTATTTTTGATGACTAGTGTGATTGTTTCCTCCTCATTCTCTGTGTATCAAATGAAGAGCTGAATAAGAACACTCAGATTCAAGACAGTACTTTCATCTGAAAGAGAAAAATGAAAAGGAGAATTATCCCAGCTAGCTAGGAAATTTTATAAGTGTGTGCAAGGCAAAAACAATTACTTCCTTTTGCTACATTTTTCCAATCAGAGAGACACACTGTTGGATTAGAAATTGTGAATTAGCCTGTTTCTTTCCATATCTGTAGGGGATTGAATTCTCATACTTACCGAATCCTTACAGTCATTCAAGAGGAAGACGGACTTGCCAGACTGAATCCCCCACCTCCCAGAATGTCGGCTAATCTCAACCCAATGCTTACCTCTCTGGTGTGCGCCTTTCTCTCTTGCTCTCCTTCCCCGACCCTTTGTTCCTTATTCTTTGATTAACAGTCTCCTACTCTTCTTGCCCTCACCATCATGCCTTTTAATGCCTCTGAGTCTAAGAACTACCAGCAGCTTATTATCACTGGGGACTGAAGAGATTTATATTCTCTGAAAAGACTGACTCAAGGAAGTCCTCCAACCTAGACTGAAGAAAACAGAATACAGGGGTACTGAAAAGAAAAGCACCTCTCCATGCGTGAGAGCAAAGCTCTCAGCAAAAGGGCTGCTGGGACCCTTTTCCCGTAACTCCTCATTTCTGGCCCTCCTGGCCATGCAGATCTCAACCCAAGCAGCAAGTCCCCAGGAAAACACTCTAAACACTAAAAATCGGGCTTCTAAAATAAGAGACACCAAGCCTGGTATTGAAACTGGAAGACTTCTCAGTAAGCCCTGGCTTGTAGGGGAGCAAGCACATATATGAAATGAAAGACCATGGGCAGGCCTTAGAGACAGGGGCAGCAGTCACTGGCCCCAGATTGCTAGACACCTGAGCTCACATGGAGCAACCAGCCACTTGTAGCCACTGCACCTTCTCACCCACACCTACTTGCAAACAAGATGATATGCAAGTTGAAAGGGCCATCCACGAAGCAGAAGTCCCCCCAGTGGGAGTCAATATAATACAGCATATTAACATGATAAAGAAAAAGAACACACAATCTTCTGAATTGATGGGGGGAAGCATTTGACAAAATTCAACAACTTTTATGATAAGATCACTCAACGAACTAGAAATAGCAATTGCTCAGCTGGATAAAGGGCATCAATAACACCCATAGCTAACATTCCCCTTAATGGCAAGACTGAAACTTTTTGCCCTAAAATTGGGAACAAGACAAGATGCTGGCTCTCACCACTTCTATCTGACATTGTCCTGGAAATTCTACCTGAGGCAATTAAGGAAGTAAAAGAAATAAAGGGCAACTAAATTTGAAAAGAGGAAGTAACACTGTCTGTGATCGAAGCTAACGTGATCTTATATATAAAAATATGCCAAATAATTTAAAAATTAATTAGCAGATTTAGAATAAAGACTTTATCAAAGTTTTGAGATACAAGATCATCATACAAAAGCCAATATATTCCTACATACTTGTAATGAACACTCTGAAAGTGAAATTATGAAAAGAATTCCAGCTAAAATGGCACTCCAAAGAATAAAATACTTAAGAACAAATTTAACCAGAGAGGTTCAAGACACGTAGGAAGAGGGTAACTTCTTTAGTTGTATTAAGAGATAAAAATGAAAATATGAAAAGTTTCAAAGATATGTGGGGAAAATAGGATATTTGGTGTGATGGTTTATCATTTTTTAATTTGTGTCTGAGTTAGAACTATAGGTTTTAAGTATGGTAGTGAAAAAAAAAGGAGTATTAATATTTGCAACACTTGACTTGAAAAGACAGAAAATTCATCTTATAGGAGACAAAATGTTGGACTGTCTGACAGTGCTAAGAGCCCAACTAATAACCTCCTATCAGAAACTTGAAATTAAACCAGTGAGCCCTGTTGTATGAGCTTTTTCTCACTGTTTTTACCTATATGAGTAAGAAGGCATATGACTAAGTTCATCCAGAGTGGGGTTATGCAAGGCAAATTTAGCCATTAGACTGTGGGCTGGAAGAATAAGTTGAAGAAATGTGCAAGAGAAAGACGGTATTTATGGATCAGCATACTGAACGAATGAAAAATTGAACAAGAAGGTAAAGGGACCAACAGTGAAAGAACATGGTGGAATCAATGAACTGTAGGTAGAAATGGAGCTAACTGTGGCAGCTGGAACAACTGAGCAGTAGACTAGAAGGGTTGGTTTTTGTGGTCAGATAGAATGAGGAAGTTTGAGTTTGATTTGGTAAGTGGAAAATTTTTTTTTTTACTAAAAAACAAGTCAACCATGACCATGAGAATGGGTGGGTAATATAACAAAGATGGGAAATTTTAGAGCTAAGGTTAAGAAACTAGAAGGACAGAATGTAGAATGGGCATCATCGTGGGTGTTGACAGAAAATGGGTTGGAGGAGGAAAGAGACAGAGAACTAGCATCCCATGTCTTCAGTGAATGAATGAATGCCCAGAGAGTCATAGGATGACACCTGTGAAAGGTGAACATGTGCATGTGTGTGGCTAGCACAACCTCTGACTGTGTGAGCAAGGACTTTCAAAACAGGGTTAAACAGCAGTGACCTCAAAGGTAATATAAGAGGAAAACTAGCATCCGCTTGATATCCAAAGGGAAGCAGTGCTTCAGAGAGCAGTAAAATTTAGTTAAGATGAAAAGGTTAAGATACAGGGAAATTACTTATGAACACACTAAGAGCTACAGAACAGGATTTGAGAAGATGATAAAGACTGGAGGCTCCCTGAAGACATGTAGACAGATATATAGATACAGAGATGATAGATAGATAGGTATGAGGTAGAGATTAGGTAGATGATAGATAGATGAACTTCAGGTATTTATAGTTGACCAGGGAATCTTCCACTTTATCTACTGACTAACAAACAAGACCCAGTGTATAACATGGCTATCCAAAAACACACTCAAATCACAAACCTACAGTTCATCTTAAAATCCTCCCTCTTTCATTTATCACCCAGTCCCATACTGTTTTTATAAGCTGTCTCCTCCCTTCCTCCTCCCACTACCTCTTTCCTGGTTTGAGCACTTTACATTTATCCCTTGTGTTTTTAGCACAGCTTCTAACTTGCATTCCTGTAAGGAGCCTCAAACCCACACCTCGGAGCCCATCACTTGTTTCTGGCAAGCTTGTATTTCTTAAAAGTAAATCTCATTTAAGATTATTGTGTGCACCCTCTTTACAATAAGGAACACTGTGGACTCCTTGTCAGTGTGGCCACGGACCTTCATTATCTGTCATCTAGCCCTACATTCCTCCAAAGCCAGAGCTTTTAATCCTGTCCCAGAAATTTAAAAAAAGCTTCCTTTATTTCCATACTGTTTTTTTATAATAATTTTTAAGGCCCCTTTTTTTCACGGAACCTATTTTCCTTATTAGCTACACCATTCCCTTCTGTCTTCATCCAGCTGATCCCAAATCTCTATGAAGCCTCACTTTACATATGTACACCTGGGGCCTTTAGCCTGACCCAGCTGTCCTTGGCTCCCTTATGATGTGCTGACCATGCATCTGTTATAGAAGCTATTTCACTGACCTGTAATTCCTTGGGGCAAAAACACAGATTAAAAAAGTCATTTCCTATACCATAGAATAAATATACTTTAAGAGTTTCATCCTTTTGTTTTTATTGAATGAATCTATTTGACTTTTGGTTCAAGATTTCTGTACACTTTTGATGCCTTGTAAATGGGATTGTTTTCGTAATTTAATTTTATATAGAAACAGAATTTGATTTTTGAAGGTTGGTTTTATATTCTGTGATTTTATGGAATTCATGCATCAGTTTTAACAGCTTTTTTGGTGAAGTCTTTATGGGTTTCTATGTATAGGATCATTTCATCTGTAAGCAGATAATTTTACTTCTTTCACAATTTGCATGCCTTTCACTTTTTTCTTGCATAATTATTCTGGCTAGAATCACCAATATCATGTTGGTGAAGTCATGAGAATGAGTATTCTTGCTTTGTTCCTGATCTTAGGGGAAAGCTTTCAGTTTTTTGCTATTGAGTATATGTTAACCATAGTTTTTCATATATGACCTTCATTGAGTTAAATTGATTTCCTTATTTTTTTTTAGTTTGTTAGGTGACTTTATCTTGAAAAGAGATCAGACTTTGTAAAGAGCTTCATCTCTGAATCTGAGATGATCATCTAATTTTCATCTTTCACTCTATTAATGTGGTATATCACCTTGACTGACTTTCATATATTGAACCACTTTGCATTCCAGGAATAAATTCAGCTTCATCATGGTTCACGGGTGTGGGGAGCAGTGATGTGAATCAAAGTGTCTGATTACCTTGTGGTTGTGGTGTGTTTGTGCTGGGATTTCCCTGTGCAAAAGTATAGGGTTAACATTTTCTAGTTGCTGTGGCAACACCAGCCCTTGGTCTCTCTGGGTAAACGTCCGTAGATATCAATTTTAATCTTGAATTGCAGGCACTGACTCTCTGGGATCCAGGATTGTGAGCATAGAAAGATAAGTACGATATTTCACTGGTGCTATAATCTCCAGGCCTGACCCCTTAATAGAAACTTTGGACAATGGACTTCCTGGCTGTCACAGGAAGCTCCTAGCATTGCAACCATGGAATAGCCAAAAAAAAAAAAAAAAAAGTGTTTCTAGCCCTTTAACTTTCTAGTGCATAAAGAGCAATGCCTCTATTATCTTTAACTTCCCAATTATGAGACCCTACATAATAAACCTGCTGGGCCAGTTTTGTGGTACTGTTTCTCCACCTGAGATCAGTGTCTCACCTGATGCCACTTTTCTCTCTCAGTGTGTGTGCCAGTTTTCTGAATTAACAGTCATGCAGGTCAAAGCACATGATCCCTTTAACATGCTGTTGAACTTGTAGTACTCCACTGAGGATTCTTGCATATCTAGGAATAAATTTCACAAAGGAGATGAAAGACTTGGACACTGCAAGTTATAACATTGCTAAAAGAAATTAAAGAGAACACAAATAAATGGAAAGTCATCTTATGTTCATGATCAAAAGACAATATTATTGAAGTAACTATGCTAATCAAAGTGATTTTCATGTTCAATACAATCTGCATCAAAATTCAAGTGGCATTTTTTATGGAATAGGGGGAAATCCTAAAACTAACACAGAACCATGAAGAGCACCTACTTGTTAAATAAATCTTGAAAAAGAAGAACAAAACTTGAAGCATCATATTTTCTTATTTTAAAACATATTACAAGGTTATGGCAATCAAAATAGTATGGCACTGGTGTACAACAGACATGGAAAAATGGACATAATAGAGAGCTTAGAAATAAATCCTTAGTGCAGCTACTTCCAGAGTATTAAGAATATATATGTGTGTGTGTGTGTGTGTGTATAATATATATATAATATAATATATAATTATATGGATATATAATATAATAACAATATATAATTTTATATAATATATATTATATAAAATATAATATTTTATGTATTTTATATACATAAATACATAAAATATTATATTTTATGTAATATATAATAATACATATATTATATATAATATATATATATATATATATATATATATATGGGAAAGTATAATCTCTTCAATAAATGGTGTTGAGAACATTGGAAAGCCACATGTAAAAGAATAAATTAGACTCTGGTCTCACACCACACACAAAAATAATCTCAAAATGGATTAAAAATAAGACCACAATCTTAAAAATTCTTAGAAGAAAAAAACAGGAAAATCTTCATGACATTGATCTTGGCAATGATTTCTTGGATATGACACAAAAAGTACAGGTTACAAAACCCAAAATCGACCAGTGAGATTACATGAACTAAAATCTCCTGAACAATAAACGTGTTAATCATGAGTGAAAGGGCAACTTATGGGATGGGAAAAAATATTTGCAAATCACATTTGTGATAAATTAATACCAAACTCCTCCAACTCAGAGCGGGGGGAAAAACCCTAAAATAAACCAGTTTAAAAGTAGATGAAGGACCTGTAGACCTTTCTCCAAAAACATGCAAATGGTCAACATATATTAAAACATGCTCACTCACCATTCATTGTGTTAATATTAATCAAAATCACAATGAGATATCACTCCACACTTGTTTGGATGGCTGCCCTCAGAATAAACAAGTATTGGCAGAGATGTAGGGGAAAGGTAACCCCGTGTACTGCTGCTGACAGTAAAATGGTATAGGCAGTAGGGAGAGAGTACAAACAAAGGTCCCTCAAAATTAAACATGAAACTATCATGTGACCCAGCAATCTTACTTCTGAGTACCTACCTAAAAGAATTAAAATCAAAATCTTGAAAAGATACTTACACTCCCACGTAAGTTCATTGCAGCATCATTTACAATAGCCAAAATGTGGAAGAACCTAAATGACCATTGATTGATGAATAGACAAAGAAAATGTGGTATATGCATACAGCAGAGTATTATTCAGCCTGAAAAAAGAAAGAAAAGCTACCATATGCAGCAACATAAATGGACCCTGAGGACATTGTGCTAATCTCAAGAATAAGTACTGCAGGGTGCCACAGATATTAGGCATCTAAAGAAGTCAAACTTAGAGGCAGAGAGTAGGATGTTGGTTTCTAAGGTCTGGGGAAAACAGGGGCAATAGGGAAATGTTGTTCAATAAGTGTAACATTTTAGATGTGCAAGATGAAAAATTTAGAGATCCTCTTACAACCTATCTTTAGTGTATTATTAATGTACAATAATATTTAAAATTTTCTTAAGGGGGTAGATCTCATTTTATCTGTTGTTGTTTTGTTTTAACTACAATTAAGAAAAATCTCTTTACATCAAAAGGGTAATTGGAGACGTAGAAACAACCAAAATAAAAGGAAAAGAAAGCTAGATTATATAACAACACTTCATGGAGAAAGTTCACTATAACCACCTAAAGACTTCTAACTCAAGAGTCACAGGAACCAGTAGTTCTTTGTCAGTTACACTGTCAGAAAAACTGAATCACGAATGGTAAATCTAACTCCAGAAAAAAAAATTATGTGAGAAACTGGAAAAAATATGTCCTTGTCACCTGTATATTAAATGAGGTCACTGTCATTTAGTGGCCTTGTTGACTTTTATGGAGATTCTACTGTGTAATCTTACATGTCATTGCTCATAAAGTAGGTGAGGTGAGAAAAGAGATGGATCAAAACAAACTCAGTCACCTATGATGGGAAAACTATTTACAGCCCACAATGTACTCGGGAATCTTTGGCAACCTTTCCATAAACAAAATAGAGCTCACAGGCAAGGGCTTATTGTAAATTTGAAACTAGCATTTATAAAATCCACTGCTTCACCCTGCATTAGGGCAACAGAGCTCAGAGTGGGCAATAATATGGAAGGGGGTAATTCTGCAGGATTGATCTTTTCATATCTTGCCCACAGATAGCAAAACTGCTCTGTCAGTAACGACAAGTATTTTCTTTACTCCCTATTTTTCTTTACAGAGAATTTCTGAGCACATAACAGATTACGTAAAATAATTATGTACATAAACATATATTATAGTCAGTTTGTTGACTGCTTAAGCATATGCTGAATATTATGCCAAGTGCTTGCATGAAAGTCTCATGTACAATGTTGTACTTCCAACATTAGTACCTCTGAGCCTTTCACTAACCTTACTTGACCATTATAGAAAATGAAAAAAATGAAATAAGATTATGGGAAACACAGAAAGTAAAATCTCTGCTATCTCTCTGGGTCAGACAAAATTTCAGTTCCTGGCAGTAAGCTAATGTTTTCAGGTACTCACTCTAAAGTGCTTTCTCATGTTGCCTTTCACAAAGAGAATGGTCAATAACTTCAGCAATGTCCCAGAGAAAATTCATCATCAGATTTTATGAAACTCTTTCTTTTAAAATTGTTAAACATAAAATTGTTAAGAGTAAAACACAAAAATTCAAGTTAGTGATGTAAATTCTGTGAGGTGAAGGAGGAAGCTCACCAGTTGTCCCCTACTGAAGCCACTGGATAAAAGAATATGTCAAATGGGTACCTCTCCAGACCCTACTGCCATCCTGGGGCATTGTATCCTCTGTGACCCTGGCCGCTCTTCACAATTCCCTCCCATCTAAACTCAGGACCTCCTTGACTTCAGCTTCTGAATTTGGCTTTACAGCCCTTTCCATTTTTGTCTTCTCCAGAGTCCTGGACTTGGTCTTTTCTCACTTCTCAGGTCACACTCCTCAGAGAGAGCCTAGGTCATCTTGTCCCCTGCCAACTCTAAACAGAAACATCCAATTCTACACTCCCATACCATCAGTCTCTCTCCTCCCCCTCTCTTATCCCCCCTCTTTTTTTCTTTTGATAAATATTTGCCAAATACTCTGTGACAGTCATTATTTTAGCTGCTAGGAGTGAAGTAGTGAATAAGTTGGGCAAGACTTTCCAAAAGAACTAAAAATTGAGTAAATTCATTGCTAGAAGAACTGCACTAAAGAAATGTTAACTTTTATCTTCCCTTTTTAAAAATTGATCTGCATGTTTAAAATAATAATTGCAATAATGTGTTGGGTGATTGATTGATATTGCATATGGATATGTGAGATGAATGACGGCATTGTCATGAGCAGTGGGAGGAAGCCACTGGGAATTCTCTGCTATAAGGTAGCTGCACCACATGAAATGAATACTGTTACTTGAAGTTGACTGTAATGAAAAATTCATATTATAATTCTACCTTATAATTTTAGGGAAACTACCAAATATTTTTTAAATGGAATCATGAAACATGTTCAGATAAGTAGAAAGACAATAAAATAGAGTTTCTCTGGCAACAAACAGAAAAAGAAACACTGTTAATATTAATCCAAATATGTCAGTAATCACTTTAAATGTAATTATATAAATATGCAAATTAATAAGACAAACAGAATGAAATATAATACTCAATCATATGGGTTTGTAAATATAAAAACTAATTATAAAAGATTCCTAAAGTTTAAAGTTAAAGGGATGGAGGAAGATAAACCATGCTTACACTAATCAAAAGGAAGAGGGAGTAGCTGTATTTATTTCAGACATAATAGGAAAATTGTCACCTAAAAAGGAAAATTATCAAGAATAAAGAGAGGAGGCTGCATAAGAACAAACTGAATGTGCTACATAACAATCTTAAATACCTACAGACCTAACAGTGCCTAAATATGTGGGAGAAGTTTTGCTAAACACCTATCTGATGAAGGAGTTGTACTCAAAACAGAAAGAATTCTTAGTACTCAATGATAAGAGGCAATTAGAGATCTCACCAAAGAAGATATAGATAACAAATAAGAATATGAAAAGATCATCAATATTGATTGGCAACGGCAGAGAACTGCAAATTAAAGCAACAGCAAAATACCATGATATGCCTATTAAATGGTTAAAATCCAAAAACCTGACATCAACTGTGGGTAAGGATGTAGAGCAACAGAAGCACTCACTCATTACTGCTGGGAATGCAAAATGGTACAGTCACCTTAGAAGACAGTTTGGCAGCTTCTTACAAATCTATTTCCATGTGGTCCAGCCATCATGTTGCCTCCAGGTGAGGCATGCCTGTATTCCCCTCCTCCCTACTTGAAGGCTATTCCCATGGCTGGTTCTTGCATAATTTATACTAGAAACTCTGACCTTCACTCCTGAACCAGGCTGAGCAGGTAGAAACCTATGCAGCTACACTCATGCCCACCTCTAGCTCTTCTTCCACCTCCAAGCCACACTGGCTACCATATTGAACCATCTGATATGTGCAAGTTCTCTTAGAGGCTGTACCCAGAGATGTCTAACACCCATGTTCTCATAATATTTCTCTCAACCTATCTGGATATTTATGCCTTCTCCCCTAAATATCTTGAGTCTTGGGTAAGAGTCAGGATATCCCCTTATGACTTATTGCCCCTACTTAATCTGGCTAAGTCCAGGCTCTCCTTCCTACATTCTCTTATGTCATACTCTCTTTTTATCTCCCCAGTTGTTTTCTTTATGCTCAATCCTTTAGGCTTTAAGTTGACCGAGAAAAGACAATTTAGAGAAGTCTCAGAAAATATTATTTTCTTTAGTAAAATAAAGTCTCTGTAAGATGATTTTCACACTGTAGACTTTTAGGAACTCTGCTTTTAAACTCAAACTGAGCAATTATTTCCATGTTCTAGGCAGGTCATGCTGTTCCTTTCCTGGGGCATAAATTTGGATACAGTGACAGAAGGACTGTGAGTGATGAAAATAAAATAATTATCCCTCCATGGAGGATCCTCTTGTTCTATCAGGACAATTTATGGACAACTACTGGCCTAGAAAATCTATTAAATATACAAGAAAGAAGGAGCAACACTTCTTTCATCTACTCTTTCTTATGTTTAACTTCCCTAAACTACTTATATCATAGTTTTTCTGGAATCAATTTAAGTTTATATTTTCTGATCAGGTTCTCACATGCAGGTATTCTTTGTAAGGAATAGGTTGTTTGATCAGCCACATTTATTATCAAATGAGTATTTCTGCAAACAAACGATCCAAGGATGTCAAACTGAAACAAAATTATGATTCTGTAAGTTTCCAACCCACATGTTTGGAGGATCACCCATGGTTTACAGGAGTCCTGAGCATACCCCTGAACCACTTTTCTCTATCCCAGGGAGGGTTTCCTTCAGAAAACAAGAAGGAATCCTCAGCCACTGTGTCACTTCCTCTGGTATTAGAAATAATCATAAGAGATAATGGTTAAACATTTCTTTTGTGTCAGTCACAACACCTAAGAAGAGATGATGGATAAACACTTCTTTTGCATTAGCCATTGGGAGGGTTGCTGCTCACGAACTATCTTGCTCAACTTTCACAGTAACCTATGGGATGATGGTAGTGATTTCTTGTCACATATAAAAATTCAAGGCTTTGAGAAGTTGAATGGCATGGCCAGGCCACAGAGGGATGGCCCTGTGCCCAACTCTAGTGCTCCCACTCTTACAATGTCTCTTGTGTCCAACCTGATTGCCTACATCTAATAGGGAATATGATACATTATTCTTCTGATATATACCATTATGGATCCTTTCTACCATTTTTAATGTCTTTGATATACTCAGCTTGTGTTGTCTTCATTTCTAACCCACAGAATAGTAAGTTGGGAGAAAATTCTGAAATTAGAGCCAAATACTAATGTGGAGGGCGGCTAAAAGAAAAATCTATTTTTTCTGCATTTGTAATCAATATAGAGACACATTTTGTAGAGATAAACTTTACATACTTCATAGCTATTTACTGGCATGTCTTTTAGGAAATCTTAAATTGTCAGTATGATTTCACTATTCATTTAATTAAATAGAAATTCTTTCTTAAGTATCTAAAACTGAAGTGCTCAACTAGCATCTAAAATAGCCCTAGTCAACATTTTTTACCTTTACTTTGGAAATATCAATAAATTATTTGCCATGTCTTAAGCATAAGAAAGATCAGTAAAATTAATTTTAACTCAGCTTGAATAATTTTCACTTTTCTTGAATACTTATTGGAAAGAGATAAATCTTTAATACTGTCTGATTCTTGAAAATATATAGGGAGATATCTAATTTCTGGAATAAAAGGGATGTACTGGAGAGCCACAAGTTTTAAAAATGGAAAAAGAAGGAGCAAGGGAGGGAAGGAAGGAACACTTTAAGTGGGAACACATTATTGTTACAAAATAATTAGTTAACCTTTGATTTTTCAAATTGAGAAAGATGGCACAAACTATCAACAGAAAGGGATATGTTTTTAAAAAATTAAGTACAGAATATTAATTAGAGGGCTTTAAAAAAATATTTATTTTAATTAGGTATATATTGCAGCAAAATGCATTTTGGTGCATTGTACACAATTGCAGCACTACTTTTCATTTCTTTAGTTATACATGATGTAGCATTGCACCATGTGTGCAGTCATACATGTACATTAGGGTAATGATGTCCATCTCATTCCACCATCTTTCCTGCCCCCAGGCCCCTTCCCCATTATGGAACGGCATCCACTTATCAGAGAGAACATATGGCCTTTTATTTTGGGGACTGGCTTAATTCACTTAGCATGATATTTTCCAGTTCCATCCATTTACCTGCAAATGCCATCATTTTATTCTCTTTTAATGCCTACTAATATTCCATTGTGTATATATATCACAGTTTATTTATCCATTCATCTATTGTAGGGGCATCTAAGTTGGTCCACAGTTTAGCTATTATGAATTGATTATTATTAATTAAACATTATGAATTGATTATTATGAAGTATGAATTAAACAATGATGTGGCTGCATTCCTATAGTATGCTGATTTTAATTCTTTTGTGTATAGACCAAGGAGTGGGATAGTTGGGTCAAATGGTGGTTCCATTCCAACTTTTCTAAGGAATCTCCATACTACTTTCCAGATCCATACTACTTGCACCAATTTTCAGTCCTACCAACAATGTATGGATGTGCCTTTTCCACATATTCTCTCCAACACTTATGGTGTCTGTATTCTTGATAGCTGCCATTATGACTGGTGTGAGATGAAATCTTATAGTAGTTTTGATTTACATTTCTCTAATTACTAGAGATGTTGAATGTTTTTTCATATATTTGTTGATCAAGTATATATCTACTGAGAAGTGTCCATTCAGCTCCTTAGCCCATTTATTGATTGGTTGTTTGTTTTTCTGGCTTTAAATTTTTTGAGATCTTTATATATCCTGGAGATTAGTGCTCTATCTGATGGGTGTGTGGCAAAAATTTGCTCCCAAAATGTAGGCTCTGTCTTTAACTCACTGATTGTTTCTTTTGCTGAGAAAAAGCTTGTTAGTTTGAGTCCATCCCATTTATTTATTGATTGATTGATTGATTGATTTTTATTTATTTATTTTTTAGTCATACATGACAGCAGAATGCATTTTGACATATAATACATACATGGAATATACGTACATCAATCGAATTGTCTATTCTATTCTGCTGCCCTTCCTATCCTCCCTACTCCTCCCCTCCTCTCCCATCCTTTCTCTCTATCCAATCTAATGTGACACATTTTTTTTATTTTTCTTATCCATCCCATTTATTAAGTCTTGATTTTATTTCTTGTTAAGAAAGTTGGGGCCTAACCTGATGTGATGAAGATTTGGGTCTACTTTTTCCCAATGAGAGGATTTTTATTGTCACTAATAGAGAATGAACATTGTTCCTAATAGAAATGAAAATTGGAGTAACCTTTCCAGAAGCCACTTGGAAAAATGCACATATTCAAAGTATTTTCATTTATACATTGTTTATATGAGGAAGATAGAAAAGAGCTTGTGTTGAAATATACAGTGTACTACATAAAATGCATGCTTTCCATGAAATATTCTAAATTTTCATTTTTAATATTTAATCATGTATATTTAGTAAAATATTTTCAGTTAACATAGAACTAAAAAGCTTCAGCATAGTAAAGGAATCAACCAACAAAATGAAAAGACAGCCTACAAATTGGGAGAAAATATTTGCAAACCATGTATCTGACAAGGGGTTAATATCCAAAATATATAAGGAACTCAACTCAATAGTAAAACAGTGAATAACCAAATTTAAAAATGGACCAAGAACCCAAATGGAAATTTCTTCAAAGACAACAATTGCCAGCAAGTCTATGAAGAGGTGTTTGGTATCACTGGTCATCTAGGTAACCAAAACTCCAAAGACATATCATCTCACACCTATTAGGATGGCTTTTTCCAAAAGGCCAAGATAATAAGTGTTGATGATTATGCAAAGAGAAGGGAACTTTAGTATAGTGTTGATTGGAGTATAATATTTCTAATTATTAGAGCATAATAGTTTGTCAACATTTGAAATTTAAATGGATTTTTTTCCTGGCAACCTAGACTTTAAAAAAAAATTCACATGCCAGGTAGCTCACTGATAAGGTATTAGACAGCATTTATAAGTCAGTTGTTTTATAAGTGAGGAAAACCCTGCTCGCTGTTAAACTGCCAATAGCCCTCCTTGTTGAGCAATAAAAACACTCATGGAGCATCATCCTTGATGACTTCCTGTGAAGAAAAAAAATAAGCAAATGTCATCCAAATCCTAATTTAATATAAACATACTGTTAATATAAACTATTATGACAGATATTACTCTCAGTGCATCATAGAAATATTGCTGATAACTTATTCTAGGTATGTTCATTTTATGATACATTTTATAGAGTTTTAATTCATTCTAATTTTAAAGATGTCACTGTGTGAAATTTTTTTAGGATGGCCTGTATAAGGGAAGATAATGAACTATAGGAAACACTGCTTAAACTTCTACAGCAGGTGTGTTATATTATTACAGCACTTCTAATGGAGGCAACTGGGCTTCACCCTTAATCTCAAAAATAGACGTAATACTTTTCTTTTTACAAAATTTAAGGATATATTTAATGATGTAGTTTCAAAGTTTTCAGGTGATTCTAGTTTTGTCAGTGTAGCTACAATAAATATGACATTTCATTCACATTACACATTTATAATAGAAAAAATAAATAACTCTTTGCAAAATTTAATTCACCCAACTTATTTTTGTCCAAGGGGATCAATGGATATGTTTTCCGATAAAATGGAGCTGAACTGAGTAAAATTTGAATGACCTCTAAAAATGCTCCCCGAAGAATGAAACGGAAGGAACAAAATGTGTCAACAAGGGATATTAAATTTGGGAGGTCAAAGATCACTTTGAGATTTCCTTGTTGGAAGCAATGGCACTCTGAACCCAAAAGCACATTTGTAGACAAATGCAGAGCATTTTCTACTGGACACGAATTTCACAGGGAATAGAAAATTGATTTGCTTCCCTTCATCTCCTGCTTTCATGAAAAATTAAGCCACTTTCTTTCTTTTTAGAAAATAAAAGGAAAGAATTAAATCCAAATGTTAATAAAACTTTTAATTCTTCTCAAAGATAAAATTCTAAATTAAGGCCCGCTGCGCTCTGGTTTGACTAAAAGATTGCAATTGTTAAGTTGAACATGGGCACATGTATGACTTTCTTTTCCTTTTCACTGTTTTTTTTCTCCTTTATTTCTACAGCTGGTTCCAACTTGTTTTGTTGACATGGCTCACGTCAAGAAAATCCAATATGATTTAGAAACTTGAAAATACATCATGTCAATATCTTAGTTCTCATGGCATGAAGTCATCTTGACCTGGTTTTTAATCATTGAAGACTAAAAAAGATAAAGAAAAAAGGGACTTCATCGAACAATAGTTGCCTTCAAATAAGTATGTTTTTGAATGTCTTCAAATTTATACCTGCAGTGAAACTGTGAAGGTTTTTATACCAAAAAAAAAAAAAACAACAACAACAACAACAAAAACTTATACTGTTGAAATATGTACTTGTTTACCAATCTCCTTATACACAATGGCCTCAGCTAAAATAGCCAGTGATTATTCATCAGGATTTATAATGGAGAATGTTCTTTTTGAACAAGAGGCATTCGTCCTTTTTTTGGCCAAGAATTTGTGCCAACTCCACTAAATCATTAATCAACTGTACCTGGAAATAATTCTACATGGGCTCTATTTTTTTTCTTTTAAAAATATATTAATAAGAGCCTCCTCTGGCAGTAACTTAACGAATTTTTTTTCTAGGAGAGGCAGAAAAAAAATTGTACCTTAAAAAATGAAAAAAGTTTCATATTTTGCTTCTATTTCCTCACAAAATTCTCAAATATGGTCAACTCAAATCCTGTTTCTTACAAAGTACATCTTTCTTGACATTTAAGGACCAAGGGCAGAGAGTGTACTCAGCAACTCATGCCAGACTAGAAAAAAAAATCCATGGAATTGGGGAGCCTTTTCCATTATAAAGTAAGATAACTGAATATGTTCTCCATCTGTTAGATTCTTATCTATTAGATCACCACATTTTTGTTTCACTTAAAATTTTTCTTGAAACAGAAACATTTTTTGCCTTCACAGAGTTGTCTTTGTGTTGGAATTAGTTCTCCAATGCTGTGTAACAACTTATCCCAAAATTTAGCAGCTTAAAGCCATAATCACATATTATCTGACAGTTTCTGTTGGTTAGGAATTTAGGACTCATTTCACGGGGTGGTTCTGGCTCAGGTTGGTGTTAAGATGTGAGCCAGAGCTGCCCAAAGCCTGGCTGGAGCTGGAGGCTCCACTTGCAAGGTGACCCATTCCATCCCTGTTGCCAAGAAGCCTCCACTTATTGAGGGGTGTGGCTAGGTCCTCTATTTCTCACCACAAGAGCTTCTCCATAAGGCCACATGTCACAGAGCGGCTGGCTTCTCCCAAAGCAAGTGATCACTTCCACTTTACTCAATTTATTAGAAGTGAGATGCTAATTCAGAGACACTCAAAAGAAAAGGAATTAAGCTTCGTTTCTTGATTTAAGAAGCATCAACAACTTTATGGATATACTTTAAAATAGCACAGGCTTTCCGTTCTTTCCTAATATGGCATTTCATATTAATATTTTTGAGAAGGCTTTTGTATAAGTAACACATGAAAACAAGGGATAAATTTGGTTTTACTCAGTGGAAGATTATCATTATTTCATTTTGCCACTGCTGAAGTGAAATTAACTAGTTTAATTTTTCCAAGGTCATCTTATAATTTTTATAAGAAACATCTAGAAGAAATTCTAAAGTGGAAAATCTCATTTTGATACAGAATTTGCTATAGTTTTTTTTTTCCTTTTATAGACTTTTTTTTGTATTTGAACACACAGCTATCTCGGAATTTACTCTCACTGACACATATGATGGTACATGATCCACCATGCAAATTGTCAGGAGATAGTATCCATAGAGGAATGCCTGGGATACCTGATTACACAGCACTTAGACCCAAGATGTGAAGCATTATGGCCTATGTTTAGGTCTTCTAAATTTTTTAGAACCAAGCAAGTGGCCAAAAATATCTGAGGGATGAAAGCAAAAATGACTAATGCAAAAGGTACAAATCAGAAGCTTGGCTTCTATGACAGATTGAAGAACTGAAGAGAATCGACATCAAAGGACATCTAAGAAACCCAGAACAGCATTTGAGAGGTCACCCTGCTTCCAGAGCCTCTGAGGGACCCTTCACTAGATTTTATGTCTAAATTCTAAATAATTCTTCCTTTTTTTCCTTTTACTAAAAATTTTACTGTTACATGCCACTTGTTATTATGTCTATCTTAGCCAACCTAAGTTCATAGTGCTTTATTCTGATTTAAGTAGCACTCATAACTTATATTGAATTTCCAACCTAATATTAAATTATTCATTCTGGTAGAAACAAATATCAATATAGTTAACTGAGAGCAGAAGATTTTTCAAAATAGAAAATGTTTCTGTTTAACTTTGATATACAGAAAGACAATTTTTGCAGATTTCCCTTTCAGGATGGATTTTCAGTTTTAGAAGTATTTTTGCATGCCCTGAGTTAAATATATATATAATATTTTATGTAAAGAAAAACATGAAGAAGAATACCTCTTGGATTAGATATAAACTGCTGATTTAGTATTTGTCATAGATACTTGATGCATGAATAATTGGAGCATCCACATGCATTCCACTCTGTTATTAATAGCCATGTTGGTCAATGAGAGAAGCAGGTTTGTTTAATTTAAGAACATCAGTTTAGTAGCTGGTCTTTCATTTATCTGCTGTCTTAGGCTAGAGAAAGTACATAAGAGCACATATTTAGATCAATACCCTAAAAATCACCAAAATATTTTAACCCTGAATTTAACATTAGATAGCACTAGATACAAGTTGCTTCTAAATAAAGTGGATATCTAAGCACCACAACATTCACTTCACTGCTAAGGGGAAAAGAGAAGTATGATGACTGCTAAAACCCAACAAAGAATATGTGTTTTGCTTCTTAATATAAGACTGTGCTATTCGTGACACCTCTATAGAAAGGCAGTAAGAGAAACCCTGATAAGATGGCACATATAAGAATTGTCAGTCACACATCATCAGAGGGTATGGAATTGCCCAAGGTTTAGTGAAGAGTGAACCACAAAATTTTAAATGGAATTGAAATTCCCTTTGTGATATTAGGCTTCAGTTCTGATGGTAACTAGAAATATAAACCCTGAAGGGCATTATTAAACAATAGGGCTATCAAATAGTGTCTAACAACTGACTAGACAACTCTTAATTACTGTAGTCATATGCAAATAAAATGAACATGAATCCTTCCTAATAAAGCCAACATTTTGTTCTATGCTCAGTAAATGTCATTATTGTAATTGTCAAAAAGGAAATAGGTTCCAGTTAAGATGCTCACTGATATTTAAGAGAAAACCTCCATTTTCTAGTGTAATTCTTGGGCAATTCAACACCCTCTGATGATGTGTGATTGACAATTCTTATACGTGCCATGCCATCAGGGTTTCTCTTACTGCCTTTCTATAGAGGTATCACAAATAGCACAGTTTTGTATTAAGAAGCAAATCCCATATATGGATATATGTGTTTTAGCTTATATGGATACCCCAAAATTTCTCCTAGCTGATGGAACTGGTGGTTGGGAAGGACAGGCAGATCAGAATAAAATATAAAAGGCTCCCTGAAGTATTTTATGTCTGGAATACAGTCTCCTACTATAATTAATACTGTGCAGTTACATAGAATTTTTCTATTTTTAGATATCTGAACCCTCTCCAGGAATAAATGGGAGTGTTGCCCTAAAATGTTTTTTATTTTTACTGTGTTATAATTAGAATCTTAGGACAACTCTAAACCAAGATAAAATTGAGCTAAGATGTAAAGAAATATTTAGCAATCAGGAGAAAATAAATCCCCAAATCCAATGATTTAATAAATATTGATTGAGTGACTATTGTGTGTCAGTCCTCTGCTATATACTGAAACACAATGATGAACACGTCTCAAAATTCTTCATTATCTTATGACGCTTATAGAAAGTAAATAAAAAATTGGAGTACCTGTATACATTCCACTCTTATTAATATTTATTGTTGGTCGATAATAATCATGTTGGTCAACAATCACAAAGCACATGGGAGGCTGGGGTTGTGGCTCAGTGGTAGAGTACTTGCTCGGTATGTGCCACATAAAAATAAATAAATAAAATAAAGGTATTGTGTCCATCTACAAAAAAAATTAAAAAGCACATCAAATGAGACTCAATGGTGCAGTTTTCCAATGTACAAGTGTGTGGTAAGCATGGGGGTGTATTGCCCAGGTTCCCTTTCAGTGAGTGGTGTGGAGCCCAAATGTGGGGAGTGTGGTCATCTTACAGCAGCTAGTGTCCATGAAAGAGTCAAAGAAGAGGGAACAGAGTTGGAATATTTCAGCCTCAAACAGAAAACCCTACTGGACTGTACTCACTTCAGGGTATCATGCTAGTTGGCCAAAGCTTTGCCTTGCCTACATTGTAATTGCTCAGTCCTGGTCTCTTGCTTTCACTGGAGTTGGTCTATAAAAAATAAATCACACACCAATCTCCATCTCAACATCTACTTCCAGACAATCTAGCTGCAACCAAGAGACCAGCAGGAACATTTGACCCAGTAGGAGGGAAGCAATCAGAGAAAGCTTGTCAGAAGTACCACTAAAACTAAGATATGACTGTGGACAGAGGTTAGCCAAGATAGTGTGCAAGATATAGGAGAAGAGAGGGCATGAAGGAAGAGAGTGTTTAAAGGGGAAGATCCAAAGTTCTAGCAAAAGAGAAGTACAGAAAGAAAGCAGCATGTTTTGCACATGTGAAAGAAGCAGGAAAGAGTTCAGAGATGGACCTAAAAGCAACTCACAAGCCAATTTAAGGTCAGAATTTACTGTAAGAAACTGTAGGAGGACTTCACAGGAGAGTAATCGCGCTGCTGCAATAGAGGGACATATTTGGAGGTGTACAATGTTAGAGGCAGGGCACCCAGATAAGCAAGATGTCATCTGGATAACAGATTGTGATGAAATAGAGTCAGTCATGCTGATAGAAATGAACAGACACAAGCAAGACTGAAGCAATGCACTCAATAGCACATTCTGATTTGTTAGGCAGTAAGAGCAAAGGAAAAGTTGAAGATGCTTATTTGTTTTCTGATGGAGGGAATTGGATGGATTTTGGCACCATTCACTGAGCTAGAAAACATAAAAAGAGGAAAAGGCTTGATAGGGATGATTTCAGCTTAGGATATGATGAGCTTGGTAGCAAATTCTATTGTTCATGAGGAAATCATCAGTGTTATCAGCACACTATCAGACATCATCAACATGTTATTAGCATGTCATTATAAAATCACCCCATCAGCATATCATTAACATACAGGTGCTCATTATAGCTATGAGTTTGGAGAATATTTGGGAAGGAACATTTGAGTGAGAAAAAAGGAGGAACTAGGGAAAGTGATAAGTAATTTCAAAATTGAAGACTTGGCAGAGGAAGTAGAGTCTGTAAGAAAGTAATGACATTATCTACAGAATTTAGCATCACCATATTGACAAGAAAAGGGAAGAGCAGAAGCCAGGTTACAATGGAGGCACATAATATGGGAACTTCTTAGGAAGTCAAGGTGAAAAGCAAGATAGAAAAAAAAACAGAGAGAGTTACGGCAACCGGAGTGTTGCTGTTGATGTTGGTGATGATAATGGTGGTGTACTGTTGCTGGGTCAATTGCTGTTGTTGGTTTTAAATCTGAGACATCAGGCTAAGTTTAACTGGTTGTAGCTAGAAACCAGTAACGGAGAAAATGAGATGGAAAATATAGAAGGGTGAGTGATGAAAATACACTGAGCAAGTAGGAGGACTGGGATCCAGAGAGCAGGTGGAGGCATCACCCTTGAAGTGAAGAAAAGATGTCTCTCAAGAATGGGAGGAGAGAGTCAAATTCTTAATTCCAGAAGGAAATCAAAGAAGTTCACTTTTTTAGACTTTATCGTCTCCTAAAATAAGAAAGTCAACTGCTAAGAGACAGTCAAAGCAGTAGGCAAAAAGATTTACAGTAGGGAAGCTTGTTTTGAAAGGAGTTTGAAGATGATAGCAAAGAGCTGATGATAAAGGAAGCATAGTAGGATTGTTCTGCAATCAATAAACTTTTTCCCTGTTCTGATTATTTGGTTCTTTCCCATCTAATAAATAGGAGAAGTTTTTATTTGTCACAGCAAGATCTTCAGCTTGTTCACATGGCTCTCTGTTTTTCATTTCTCACCTTGTGGGCTTATAAATGAACACAGAACACACCAGGGAAAATATGATACGAATATTCCAAAAGAAAAGTTAAATACAAGAAACTGGACTATGATGGTGCCAAAGGACAGAATTCATAGAAGACAGATGGAGAACTGCAACCACGCAGGTTGCCCTTCTGCTGCCACCTAGTGAGGCAGCCGTCCACATGAAGGCCCTCTGCAAGAGGGTGAACTTCAGAAGGACTAAAACATTTTTTGTTGTTGTTGTTGTTGTTCTGATTAATTATACATGACAGCAGAATACATTTCAATTCATTGTACACAAATGGAGCATAACTTTTCATTTCTCTGGATATATATGATATAGTGTTGTACCATATGTGCAGTCATACTTGTACCTACAATGATGATGTCCATCTCATTCCACCATCTTTTCTGTTCCTATGCCCCCTCCCCTTTGTCTAGCCAAAGTTCCTTTCCCATGATCCACCCCGCCATTATGGATCGGCATCTACTTATAAAACAATACATTCGGCCTTTGTTTTTTGGGATTAGCCAATCCCCAAAACTTACTTCACTTAGCATGATATTCTCCAACTCCACCCATTTACCTGAAAATACTACAATTTTATTCTGTTTTAATGCTGAGTAATATTTCATTGTGTATATATATGCCACAGTTTTTTATCCATTCATCTATTGAAGGGCATTTAGGTTGATTCCACAGTTTAGCTCTTGTAAATTGAGCTGCTATAAACATTGATGTGGCTGCGTCACTGTAGTATGCTGTTTTTAAGTCCTTTGGGTATAGACTGAGGAGTGAAATAGTTGGGTCAAATAGTGGTTCAATTCCAGGTTTTCTAAGGAATCTCCATACTGCTTTCCAGATTGGTTGCACCAATTTGCAGTCCCCCCAGCAATGTACTAAAATGTTTTATTATAGGAGGTATCTCATAGTGAGAAATCTCAGGAAACTTTCTTCATGAAGTTGCAAGCTATATTTAGAAAGTCAGCACGGTTCTAGAGAACACTATAATTTAAAGCTTCTTAATCACAGTGTTCACTGAAGTGATACTACACACAAGTAGAGTCATAAATAAATATATCACAGAATGTAAACACTTCTTTTTATGAGTAATCATTACAGGAAAATAGAATAAAGTAGAATTTGTAAAATACACATGTTAGAGGATTGTTCCATGTACTCTGAAATGAAGGCTTGCATTTTTATAGATTTCTTATAGGAGTGTATGTTATAAAGTACAAATGTGGATAGATTTTGTCCAATAAAATCTCATCAGGAAGTTTTTAATCCTTGATTGCCTCCTTCCTTTCATCTTCTCTCTTTCATTCTTTTCCCCTTTGACTCTCTCCCTTTCACATAAGAACAGTTCAATTACCACCCATATCAAAATAAAACAAAGAACAGTATTACAGATTGATAGGTTTCCATATTGCCTTTCATTTATGTATGAGCTACTTTAAAATATTATTTTTCTGCCAACTGAATTTCCTCTCTCTAGATCAATAATGCCCCAAGTTTTCAAACCTTATGGATATGCTTCTATTCTTGCATACATCTGACAAATTTTATTGTCTGTTCAACAGTCCTTTCCTCCCACTGCCAAAATAAAATTTTTTTTTTTTTTTTTTTTTTTTTAGAAATCAAGGGACTAAATGATTCATGAATGCTGAGCCTGGAATTACCCTCCCCTGGACAGGGCATGATGTAGACTTGGGTCCGCAACGTGACTCTGACCACAGGGTGCATGTTAGCTTTCCTGGCTCCTCTAACACCTGGCCACACACTTGATGGCTCACGCCCACACCCCTCCTTCTCACCTAGATACCCTTTATCTTGAAGCAATCACTAAATCTATGGCCTCAGCCTCCTTCAAAATCTCTTTGTCCTCCCCCCACTACACCAACCACCACCTTCCACCACTCACCACCACATGCCTTCCATGTCTATTGTTCTGACCTTGGCTCCTCATTTCTCACCTAGTAAAAAACATCTGCTCTGTGTTGAAACTCTGCATCCCTTAAGCACAACCCAGTGTCTTTGTGGCTCGTCCTGTGAGCACTCTACAATTACAATACCGTCACAACACTTGCTTGCTTCCAGGGACCCTCATGATTTTTAGGCTAATAAAAAGCATTCAACAAATTATACAAACATCATGTATATTTATTTAATCGCATTTTCTAATTTATCTTATTACCAACTACCTGTGACTAAGCAATACTAAGACATTTACTTCACATATGTTGAAAAGGTGATTTAGAGAGCAGTTATAACTTGCTAAGAACAGAATTGGTGAGTGTTATAGTTGGGTTTTGGTCCAAAATCATTCTAACTGCAAAAGCTGTGCTTTTTAATCACTCGTATTCCTTAGATTAGTTCAAACTTCCCAGTCAATGCCAACTTTCTACAAGATCCCTCAACAGTCTCTTCCCTCATGGTCTCCCTCTCCCCGGCCGCATCAGCCACTGGGGATTCTTGAATATGCCACGTGCCTTTGCTTCCCTGCATCACCACATACACTGCTACTGTTTCTACAAAGAACACCTTCTGCATCCTTTGTTTCATTTGCTAACTGAAAAAACTACCTTCTCGTGTGTCCTCTCCTTATAGTCTTCAAGTCTCCCAGCAACTGGTTTACAAGTTTCTCTTTTCTGTGCTACCATGGCATCCACGCCCACTTAAAACAACCACGGTACCTTTCCTAACTTGCTTTGCTGTGTGATGCACATACCAAAGTGTTTACATATATAAGCTACTTAATTCTCATAGGAAGCTATTAAGATATTTCAATTTACTCATGGAAGAAAATACCCCAAGCTATATGATGCTATAGTTATTTTGTTCTATAGTCTGTGTTCTACCTTCTTTTTCCCTTTAGAGTACTTCAAAAGCAAGGACTATGCATTTCATGGCTTTGAATATCTACAATTTGGGAAAAAGCAAGCCTGTTTCCTAGAGATTTGATGAGCAGACCAGCTACTGAATTAGGAGATCTATGATAGGACAGATATGTAAGACTATAATGTAAGAATATAATAAATATGTTTTGACATTTAACCCTTTATTTGGAAAGCCCAGAACATGAATGTTTGATCTAATTACGGATTTATTTCCATCTCTCCCCGCCCACTTTCCTGGGCATTCCTTAAGCCCATAAACCGTCCCACATTCACCCTGAATTCCATGTGCCTAACACAAGTGCTCAGTGAGTAATCAAGAAAGTAAACTAATCACTGGATATTAATGCCGACTTTCTCTCACCGTTTTATTGTATGCCACATAAAAACTCAGAACAGAAAGAAATCTTTATTAAATCAGCAGCACAGAAGGAATTGGAATTACTACTTGGCTCAGGTTTATAATCCTCCTTCACTATCCACTAAAATCATCTGTTTTCAAAAGTCATAGTGAGTTAAATGGGGACATGATCCAATTATTCTAAGGTAAACAAAATAACAATATTAGCATCTTTACCACAGTTGGAGAAAGCAAGACAAGAATTTTTCTTTAAGAAATATATTTTTCCAAAAAAGAACTCTTATACACTGTTGGTGGAGGGAATATAAATTAGTATAATCATTGTGAAAATCAGTACAGAGGATCTTCAAAAGACTAGAAAAATAACTGCCATATGACCCAGCTATACCACTCCTTGGTATTTACCTCCCAAACTGAAAGTCGGTGTACTGGACAGAGACATGAATATTCATGTTTATAGCAGCGCAATTCCCAACAGCCAATTATGGAACCAGCCTAGGTGTCCGCCAACAGACATGGATAAAGGAAATGTGGTCTAGACACGCAATGGAGTTTTATTTGGCAACAAAGAAGAACAAAATTATGTCATTTGTAGGAAATTGGGTGGAACAGGAGAACATCATGTTAATCAAAAAAAAAAAAAAAAAAAATCCAGACTCAGAGTCATAGCTTTCCCTCACATGTGGAAGCTAGAAAAAAAAAAAGGAAAAAAAGGGAATTCATGGCAGTAAGTTAAGAGGAAGGGAATCAAGCAGAGGGAGAAGGGAGGACAAAAGAAGGTACTAGGGACTGAAACTGATCAAACTATGTTATGTTACAAATGTGTCACAATGAATCTTGTTATTGTGTCTAATTATTATTCCCCAATAAAGAGTTTTTGAAAACAGAAATATATTTCTCATTGTTTTGTTCTTTTGCAACACTTAGCTAATCTTTTTCTTACCCTGGCATGCTATTATTACACTGTTTTGTGAATCTTTAACATACTTTGCCAAATAAAACACGAGCTCTTGGATGAAAACTATACTTTGGAAGAGTGCACACACAGAAATGCCTAAGAAGTGTCACAGTATCTCTGAAATCTTCTGTGTAGTAGAAAATGAATGGTCTTTGCAAGCAGATGTTCTAAAAGGCATCCAACCTAGAGACATTCTGGGCACTCCAAAGGCCGTGACTGCTACTTGGGCATCTGTGTGTTGTGAACCAGGCAACTTTGAAGAGCCCTGGAGCGGGCAGAGTTGAAAGCAGAAGGACCAGCAGTGAAGAAGTAAGAAATGAAACATGCCCAAGGAAAGGGACACCACTGGTTTTTGATTTATTGTTAAGTAAATTTCTGTTTACTCCAAAGGACGACAACACAGCTAATGGAGACAGAAGGACTTTTGAGAACATTTCGTAGAAAACATGATTAGACCAGCATGAGCAAATGTGAAGGCTTGGACTCTGAGGAAGCCTGTGCTTTGAGTACCCCTGAAGGCCCCTGGCAGTGCAGGCCCACGTTCAAAGGGTTCCAGCAGAGAAAACAGGCTGAGACCCTACAGACTGCCAATCAGCTTGAAGAAGGACTGAGGAGTCACACTGAAGGACTATGGATCGAGCACGCAGACAGCAGAGGTGGGACAGGAGGCCAGCTGGACGCTGATGGCTTTATTTTCCTGTCTCTCCTCCCATGGAAGAATCCTTTCCTGTCCTTCTTGTCCCTGCTCTATTTCATGATAGAAATTACTTCTGCCTTCTTTCTCTCCCTTCCATGTAGCTCACCATCTCTTCTCAATCTTCATTCTATAGCTAAATTGTTATAAGATGCACCTTTAAAGATTTTTAAATAAACATATAATAAAGGATATAGATCAAATATAAATAGGTATTTAATAAACTGTTTAGGGATAACCAAACTTGCATTCATTTAGTAATTTCTACTGTTAAGAGTACATGAAATTAATATGTATTTTCCTACCACTCAAAAAAACTACAATTTGCAACGAAACAGAAAAAACTTCTCACTCATTTTGATTTAACCATCAAAGCATTTTTTGAGAGATTTGTCGTAGAAAATTGATTTTTCTGCTTGCAGACCTTGAAAGGAAATTGCCCTGAATTACCCTATGTTTTAGTTTATGTTCTATAACAAAGATAAGCATTAATGCTGATTTCCCTCTTTCTTTGCTCTTTATTTCCAACTTGATTTCCTATTTTCTAGTCTGAATCTTTTTCCTCAATTTGTGAAGATAAATATCGAATTATTAGTCAATATTTTAAATTATTTAGAATATGCTCAATTTATTTATATGTAGTGCTGAGAATCGAACCCAGTGCCTCACATATGCTAGGCAAGTGCTCTACCACTGAGCCACTACTCCAGCCCCCAATGATACCCACTATTTTGTATAATTAATATGCACTAAATAAAAAAGAAAAGGCAAACAAAAAAAGAATATGCTCAATTTAGCTATTAAGGATGAAATCCAAATTCAACTCACACATTGGTATCAATTAAAGAACTATCCAAAACAAAAAAGAAAAAAAGCCACATAAACAAAGACTTTGGTATTACAGAAGCTGTGTCAAAAGGACTGACAGGGGATAATGAATCCTTGAAAATAATACACACCAATTGTGATTAAAAATAGTAAGGTTCATATATTTGTTCATATATTTGGTAGAACTACTGAAAAGGAAAGTGAGGGAAAAATAAAACAGGAAAGTATATAAATGTTAATTCTCTATTCAGTGGGGTAGAGAAAAACAAGAACCATCAAAGTAGGGCAAATGTGAAAAACATACTGTCTCTACCTCTTAAGTTTCTCGTAATAACTTTTCTTATCCTTAGAAGGATCTTTCAAGAAATAATATACTTTGGGTTGGAGATGGTAAAGTGCTTGCCTGGCATGTATGAGGCCCTGGATTCAATCATCAGCAAAAAGGAAGGAAGGGGCGGAAATAATATTCCTTATGATTATGGAATAGTTATTAAATTTAGTAATATTTGCCTTCAATTTTAGTAAAAATAAATATAATTTCTTATTATGGAAAGCAGTATGGAGATTCCTCAGAGAACATGGAATGGATCCACCATTTGACCCACCTAATCCACTCCTTGGTTTATAGCCAAAGGACTTAAAATCAGCATACTACAGTGATACAGCCACATCAATGTTTATAGGAGCTCAACTCACAGTAGCTAAACAATGGAACCAATCTAGATGCCCTTCAACAGATGAATGGCTAAAGAAAATGTGGTACATATACACAATGGAATATTGCTCATCTATAAAGAAGAATGAAATTATGGCATTTGCCAGTAAATGGAGGGAGCTGGAGAATATCATGCTAAATGAAAGAAGCCAATCCCCAAAACCAAAGACCAAATGTTTTCTCTGATATGTGGATGCCAATTCACAATAAGTGAGTGGGAGGCTAGGGAAGAACAGAGATACTTTGGATTAGGCAGGAAGGAGTGAAGGGAGGGGAAGGGTATCTGGGAGTAGAAGAATAATAGAATGAGTAATTATTATTATTAAACATTATTATTCTATGTACATATATAATTACACAACCAGTGAGAGTCTACATCATGTACAAAAAAGTTGAGAAGTTATACTCCATTTATGTATGATGTGTCAAAATAAATTTTATTGTCATGTATAACTAATTAGAACAAATTTTTAAAAAAAAAATTTCAGAATATACAAAAAATTCCCATATCTCAATAATAAACAATCGAATTGAAAAAATAGTGTTTTAATATAATAGTAGTTGTAGTAGTAGTTGTTGTTGTTGTATTTTTAATATAAAAGTGTTTCTATACAAACATCTATCCTTGTGTACATTTATTTGTTCAGAAAAAGATGTTCACATACAGATATGGATAGAGATATGTTAGTATACAGATATATATATATATATATATATATATATATATATATATATATTCATACAGGTGATGTAAATACGAACAATGATCTTTATAAGTGGAGAAATTTGAGAGAGTATTTCCAAATGTTTATCTTTGCACATGATCATACATGAAGACAGTTATTCTTCAACATATGATAGCCATATAAAATGTTCTAAAATGCAAGGCTTAAGATAGTATATAATCAAGTCATTCTTCAAATAATTGCTGGAGGAGTTTTATTAATTGACTAAGACCAAAGCAAAACAAAAGGGACTGTGTCCAAGTAATTGTTGAAAAATGGTCACAAAACTGGATAGAAATGTCAAAACCTCAAAAAATAAAAAAAAATCTAAAAGAAGACATTTGTCCTTATTTTTAGAGAATGTAAAACTGACAAGAACCTGTTCTACACATTTTATTTATAAAGGTCAAGAATTTGTGACACAGAGATGACATAAAGTAGAAGTGAAGAAAAAAATGTGTAAAAGACATTTCATATTAAATATATATGTAGAGAGAAAGATAGAATATGGTTTGATTATTTGAGTTTTCTCTTAAAGCAAATAATATTAAGTAAAGTTCCAAAAAACCTTAAAGCTTTAATTTATCACTAGTAAATTTGAACTGAAGAAAACAAACTAGGAATTAATCAGGAATTATGTGAGCAAAAAAAAAAAAAACTATACTAAAAGATTTTACTTCCTGTAACCCCTCATTTTTAATTGTGCCATTACTATTATTAAAGAATGCTTTGCTCTTGTTGGTGACACACAGGGATGCTGTGATCTGGCAGGCCACCTACAACCAGCTGCTATGTCAACCACAGTCAGATTCACGACAGATGGAAAGCGGAAAATAATGGATGGGACTTTCAGAAGCATTTACATTTTTAATGTTCTCATAAAGTTCCCATGCAAACATCACTTCTAACTAGAACATTTTACAGATGTACAGTAAGAAATGGAAATCCGAAAGAAAATAACAGAGTCAACAAAAGCACATAGCTGTGACAGATCTCCATACATGAACTGTTAGGTCAATGGCTATTTCAATTTTTACAAATTCTATTATAAAATTTATTTTGACAAACGATTTACAGCAGCCCTACCTGTAGTATGAAATAATAGAATTATTGGTTAAAAATATATTATTATTAATGAAAATTTTTTGCCATTTTAAAAGAAACTAGTAAGCATTTTACAATTTTTGTTGAAAACTTTATAAGCAAAATAGATTCATGCCTGAAATATGTAAGAATTTATATCATTGTTTTCTATTTCAGATGTACTCAGATATATTTGGTTAATATGATGGGAGGGCATGTCCATATTCTGTTCTCTTTTTTTTTCTTTTTTTTTTTAGTTATAATGGACACAATTCTTTTATTTCCTTTATTGATTTTTATGTGGTGCTGAGGATCAAACCCAGTGCCGTACACATGCTAGGAATCACTCTACCACTGAGCTACAAACCCAGCCCCATATTCTTTTATTGATTCCAGTTGTGTGTGATGATTCAGTTGAACAGGCATCATCAGGAATGAACACATAATGCAACTTTATCTTCTTCTACCACAGCACCTTAAAATTAATTTTGTACATGCAGAGTTTTCCTGCTACTTGGATAAAATTCAAGACAAGGTCTGTGACTTTCTTATTATTCTTCAATAATGAAAAATGATACATTTACCTCTATTCATAATTATTCAATTCAATTATTTGTATGTCCAGTTTAGTACAATAATCAAAATATTTTACTTTTTAATTTTTTAATTTATATATGACAGTGAAATGCATTACAATTCTTATTACACATATAGAGCACAATTTTTCATATCTGTGGTTGTATACAAAGTATATTCACACCAATTCGTGTCTTTATACACGTACTTTGTATAAAGATGATCATCACATTCCACCATCATTTCTAACTCCATGTCCCCTCCCTTCCTCTCCCACCTTGCTGCCCTATCTAGAGTTCATCTATTCCTCGCACGCTCCCCCTCCCTACTCTACTATGAATCAGCCTCCTTATATCAGAGAAAACATTTGGCATTTGGTTATTTGGGATTGGCTAACTTCACTTAGCATTATCTTCTCTAACTCCATCCATTTACCTGCAAATGCCATGATTTTATTCTCTTTTATTGTTGAGTAATATTCCATTGTGTATATATGCCACATTTTTTAATCCACTCATCAGTTAAAGAGCATCTAGGTTGGTTCCACAGTTTAGCTATTGTGAATTGTGCTGCTATAAACATTGATGTGACTGTGTCCCTGTAGTATGCTAATTTTAAGTCCTTTGGGTATAGACCGAGGAGAGGAATAGCTGGGTCAAATGGTGGTTCCATTCCCAATTTTCCAAGAAATCTCCATTCTGCTTTCCATATTGACTGCACCAATTTGCAGCCCCACCAGCAGTGTATGAGTGTACCTTTTCCCCCACATCCTCGCCAATATTTTAAATTAATTTAAGTTAATGGTATCTTTGCATCTTCCACCCAGGCCTCTGGAGATTGGCCACTGGCAATAAATAGGGATGATTTAATTGGGTTTTTTTCTTTTTCTCGTTTGCTTTTTGTTCTTTTTCTCTATTTGCTACTGCATTTAGAGGAGACCAGACAGAAAAAAAGCAAAAGTTCTTAATTATACATGTGGCTGTGAAATAAAATGAGCCCACTCGGCCCTTGATAAGTGTTCAAAGCAGTTTCACGGAGCAACCTTTAGGCCTTCTTTATTAGATCGCTGTTATTTGTCTTCCTTCCTGCTTTGCTGTAGCTCTTTTCTCCAGTTTCCTTGATGCAGACAAATGTACCTTTCTGGCTTGTGAACTCTGCTGCTTTGATAGTCCTGGATACCAAGGAACTTCTTTCCTAGAGGTTCTATGGTCACTCCAGTCATATTAATGGAATATAGTTCAAGGTAACCTCCGTGCTTTCCCCCATTTTTCTGGTTTCAAGGAAGCAGGTGTACATTCTTTGTCAAGACGGGTCTGAACACAGTCTAGGCCCGGTGGGTCTTACCCCATTCCTCCTCCCCTGAACAACAACGAGGCAGCCAGGTTTTTGGATTCCTTATACCCTTGTGAGACATAAATATCATGGAAAACAATCAACTGATAATGTTTTTGTCTCTGTAAAATTGACAACATATATATATACTCTTAGGGAAGAGGAAAGAGAAAATAGGGCAGAAACAGGACTAAAAAAGATATAAGCTAAGAATTTTCCAAAATTGACAAAAGATAGCAAGCCTAGAGTCAAGAATGCTATGGTTAAATACAAGGTATTAATACTCATTAACAAGAAGCATATAGGAATTTTTCATTCTATTTACCATCCTCTTATATATATATATATATAGTGTGTGTGTGTGTGTGTGTGTGTGTGTGTGTGTGTGTGTGTGTTTAGCTGGGAATTGAAGCCAGGGCCTCTTGCCTGCCAGGCAAGCACTCTACCACTGAGCCACATTCCCAGCCCTTTCTTAACTTCTCTGTAAAATCCGTGACCCTTTATCACTCTCTCCAAATTGCTATTTTTCCTTACTCGGGGGCATAAACACTTCTCTCTCCTTGTTCTCCAGTTTTTTTAGTCTCTTACAGGCAAGTCCACATGAGCCTTGGACAGTCCCACTCATACCTGTAGCATCCACAAATAGCATTCATGAGAAGTGAAAAGGTGAGATAAAAGAACTTTAATCATTTGTGGTCAAAACTTATGTCTTGATCTTTCTACTCAAACACATTCCCCATTTTTATATCCCATCTTGAAATATATCAAATTTTTCTGACAATTCAGAAACTTGAAGTTACAGATGAAGATTCTTCTTGTCTCACTACTCAAGATGAGTTCTTACAGTGTTTCAGGGATTCTCAGACGCTCAGCTTTGCTCATGGACTTAACAGATAATCAGACTATGCATCAAAACTGTTTTTAAAAAATGACTGAAATTATAATATCCTACAAACACATATTCCTTTCAATTTTTAAAGACTTTTTAATTAACATATTGCTACATAAAAAACACTACCTAGAACGATGTATGTGGTATAATCATTCTGAATGTACAAGGAATCAATATAATATTTTTACATATGTAGAGGCATTTATAAATTTTGGTAAATACATCAGTGTATAGGGAGATCTAAGAATTTCAAACTTTTATTAATTATTACTACTTTTGTTATTTCAATTACTTTTTTCACTTTTACATTTTAATCCTTCAGTAATGGTTTGATTTATTTGCCACAAGCATGCATTTCTTATATAATAAAAAATAGGTAAAAGGAAAGCACATGTTCCTGATGAAACTCAATGGTAATAAAATGTCTCAATCTACTTAACAATAAATTTTAGGATTAAGATGTTTGATCTGAGAAAAACTTGAAGTAAACAATAGATCAATATGGTAGCTTCATTCCTAAGCTGGTCATTTCCAACCAGCACCTAAAGGAATAAGATGAATCTATGTAAATAGGAGTGTTGAGGTCATTCCACTGTACACTGATACCTTGTTTGATAATCTCAGACCCCATACTTAAGATATTTATATGAATGGCAGAAGATGCATTTTCTAAAACAATTATCCCCAAACACTGTGGTACTGGAATTTGTAGCTGAAAGGGCCTTGTGAGGAAAGACAGAACCAGTTGGCTGTTATGTTCCCTCTAATCAATACGTTAACCTTCCAGCTGTGTAAACGAGACCTATAAATGGAGAAAATCTATTTTGAACTTACTAATGCAGTGGTTTTGAAAAATCTACATATACTTTTTCTATTGCTTTAGAATCATTAGGAGCATGAAGCTACCTCATGTTTCTTTTACAGTCTTAAGAAAACACAATATTGAATCATCTGACTTACAGCATAAATAAATATCATGGAAAACAATCAACTGATAATGTTTTTGTCTCTGTAAAATTGACAAATTACGTTTACTTTCACAAGAAATGCTTACTCTTCTTTTGAGTCTCCAAAGAATGGAGATAACACTATTATATGTGTAATAAGAATTGTAATGCATTCTGCTGTCAGATATAAATAAAAAATAAATTAATTAAAAAATATTACTCTGCAATAAAAGAGAATAAAATCATGGAATTTGCAGGTAAATGGATGGAGTTAGAGAAGATAATGCTAAGTGAAGTTAGCCAATCCCAAATAACCAAATTCTGAATGTTTTCTTTGATATAAGGAGGCTGATTCATAGTGGGGTAGGGAGAGTGAACATGAGAGGAATAGATGAACTCTAGATAGGGCAGAGGGGTGGGAGGGGAAGGGAGGAAGCTGGAGTTAGAAATGATGGTGGAATGTGATGGACATTATTATCTAAAGTACAGGTATGAAGACACGAATTGGTGTGAATATACTGTGTATACAACTAGAGATATGAAAAATTGTGCTCTATATGTGTAATAAGAATTGTAATGCATTACTCTGTTATATATAAATAAAAATAATTTTTTAAAAAATGGAGATAACAAATTCTTAGGCTTGTGTCCTTCAAGCTGATTCTAAGAACTAAACACTCTGTTTTTAGCATCCCGTTTCTAAAGCCATATCCTGATAGAGCTTACTTATTCTAAGAAACACATGGAAACCTCCATCTACCTACTTCAGCCTCTGAAAAACAAGAGATTATTATTGATTAGTGTTCTCATTCATCAACTGTGTAAATGTACTTGGAGTTTGGTCTTGATGGGTACAAGATAGAAATACATCCTGATAATAGTGATAAAACCAATTTGTCTCACCACAGAAGAATCAAAATGATAGTAACTTCAAAAATTATAGTGCCTATAGAAAACTTTGACAAAGTTTAATTGCACAGTCAAGTTGCATTACATAAAGAATGATATTGATTGCCCCCTAACTTTATTATAGTATCCAAATTCAAAATGACAAGCTCATTTTTGCCAGTAATCACAAATTTATGAAGCTTTTATTTGGTTTATGCAGGCATATTCATTTATTTATGAAACTGATAAGGTGAAATCTTAGATGACGTAATGCCCATAATAACACAGTGATATTTTCTGACTCTGGAAACCAGCACTTGCAAATAAAATCATCAATCAAGCCGGCCTTGAAAATGGCAAGCTTTATGCACATCACAAAACACTCATTCCCTTCATCATTCAAATGTGATTCTTCTTAAAACCAACAAAACGGATTGCAGGTATGCTTTTGCTTATTTTAGTAAGAACCCATTTTGTATATTTCTATGGTGTTTTCAGTGCACCTATTCAGCACAATGCTTTAATAGTAACCTTTAATGCACAAGACACTGGACAATTGAATCATAACATGTGAGTTCCTCCATATGGGTGCTTAGACTCTGCTGTCTACATGTTTCTTTGAGGGAAGGTCTATTAGACTAGATTCTATGGGGAAAAAAGGAAGAAAGGAAGGGAAGGAGGGAGGGAGAGGCGATAAGCCCTGGAACTAAAGAATGGCACAATCATGTCACAGAATAGAAGAAAAGTCTTCAGGCTCCAGCATGTTTTGCAACAAGTTCTCTCACAAATTGCTTAATTTAAAGAATATTTCAATATCTGAAATTTAAATAAAGGAATGAACCTAGAGCCAGGCGCAGTGGTGCATGTCTGTAATCCTGGTTACTGGGGATCCTGAGGCAGAAGGATCACAAGTTTGAGGCAAGTCTCAGCAATTTAGAAAGGCCATTCCTGAAAATAAAATCATTTTTAAAAAAGGATTGGGAATGCAGCTCAGTATAGCAAGCATGAGGCTCTGGGTTCAGCCCCCAATACCAATATGTGTGTGGTTATATATCTTTATATGTACATATGTGTGTAATATATGTATTATGTATGCATACATTTATATATACATATGTGTGTGATTATATATATATATATATATATGCCTGTGCACACACACACACACCCTCGTGAACCCAGGCTTTTACAGAGGGACTAATAAGCAGATAACTCTAGAGCAATCGCGGAACATTTCAGTTTCATAAGTACCATTGCTTGGTCTTCTTGATGCCAGTCTTTACTCAGTCTCCCTCACTAGTGCCCAAACTAAAATGATTTCAATAAAGGATAGAAACAAGGAAGAAAATGGGAAAACCTTGGAAGGACCAGAATTGAAGAGACAAAGGAAGAAATTGAGGAGAGGAAGGTAGGAAAGAAGAGAGGGAGAGAAGGGAGCCAAAGCAAAGGAGAACGGAACAATTTGCCGCGTAGGAAGGAAACACACCTCTGGCTGCTTACACCTCAAACTGAACAACACGCGTAGCAGGTTGCCAGCCGGCTGGTGCTGATGGCTGAGGCCTGATCAAAACAAAGATCTTTGGTTAAAGATGTATCTGAATCTTGATTATAGATTCCTACCTATTCAAGGCACTTTCCTTACATGGATCATAGATCCTCAGTTCTTCTCCAAAGTGCTACTTACAGCAGGAAATTATTAAAGAGCACATGAGTGATCTGAGCTTGGGCAACTAAGGAAGGAAGAAAGAGTGAAGGTAGGAAGGAGGTAAGGAAGGAAATAGGAAGAACAGCAGAGTCTCTCTAGCAACTTGTGTCTTATAAAGTATTTAAAATGTAGCTAAGACTCTATGAGATATTGAAGGTTTTAAGATTAAAACTAAAGTAGAAATATAAGTTTAAATATGAGTTGTACTGTTTATGCAATTTCTAGAACTTGGTGTAGATCAATCTGTAAATAATTTGCTTTAAGGGATAAAGAATAGAATCTTTAAATGTTCAAAAATACATTTTTGAGGTTATTGGTAGAATAATAGTAAACTACAAATTTCAACACTGATTCTAATGCCAGCCAATCAATCATGCATTCATTAATTGAACAAACCATTTTTAATAAAAGATTCTAACATACTACTTTATCTTTTATTAACAGGTATATCTGTGATACTTTTGCTCTTATACAAATGTTCAAATACCTATTAAATTTAAATAAGGATTGATTATGGAAATTATTTATTTCTACACAAAGACAGAATCCTCATGTAAATACTTACAAGTTTACTGTTATAAATCTCTTTTGGTCCTTTGTCTATCTTAAATATATTGTCTTACCACAACATCAAAACCATGACGTTTTCTAATATATTTGCAGGAATAACTGCATCCATGTTTACATTTCTATTGGCTTACTTGTTATAGGAACAGAGATTTTCTAAGAACAATAGAATAAAGTAGACTGTACCAATTTTAAAGTGTTGAGGTCTACTTTGTAAAGATAGAATCACACAGTTTATTTAGGCTCCATCCTTCAAGGTATTTCAAAAGAGAAGATGAAGCAGCATTATGATTACTTTGTAGAGCAATCACATATGTTCCCAAGAGCAATTTCTATTGATTGAAAATTATGATTTATAACTCCTTAACTCCCTTGTGCTACCCTTTCATTTCAATTTTGTTTATTGTCTTGCTGTCCATCACATAGCTCACACTATGCCAACATCAGGTCTTTCCTCTTCTGAGCATATGCCACCAACTCTCTAGACTTAGGTCTCCACATTAACACATCTCACTTTTTGTTTTAAACCAGTGGTCTCGCTATTATTTTCATAAAAGTTTTCTGTTAATGTAACTATTGATAAAATAATGACAAATGTTTTATAAACTAATTTCATGTGATTTACATCTTGAACATTCATTCAGAGGCAATTCCCTTGGATCAGAAATATTTGGTATAAAACTGAAATAACAAAGGACTAAAATAATGGGAGAAAAACTGCAATATACAAAGCTGAAAATCAAAAGCAAACGGTTAAAAATAAAGTCCTATATATTTGGAAAGAAGAAATAAAGGAAATAAGTTCACAGTAAAAGAAAGCACAATAGAAATCAGAAAAAAATGCCTATGAGATAAACACAAAACAGAGATTTATTGCCATAAAATCATGCTAAGAAGGAAAAATCATTACCTTGGTGAAATAGGCAGGATGCTACTATGGCCTTTATTTATATAAGAGTCATAAGATTTGTGTTAATTTCTGAAGGTCACTTGGTTATTAGTTTTCAGAACCAGTGCTCACTTTGATCAATATCTTCTTTTCTTATAAAAAATGAAACCAATTTTCATGAGAATGCACATCGTAGTTCTAAACTAAAGTCATACAGCATTTGAAATGCTTCAGAAAAATAAAACTAATTTTCATGAGAATGCACATTGTAGTTATAAAGTTATAAAGCATTTAATATGCTTCAGAAATTATAATATAAAGTATAAAATACAAACTTCAAAAGATTCCTTAAAAGATTTTTTTACACTCTTTATTTCAGCTTTACTTACAAGCGACCAAATTTTGTATAAATTCTACAAATTATCAGTTTATTGGAAAAGAATAAATGTCTACTAAGGCCAAAAACTGTAACTGTCAAATTTATTCTTTCGAGGTATTTGACTTGTCAATTCCCTATTCTTCTAAATAAGTGTTTTATGTTAGACTTAGGTAAGAGAAAGAATAGATCTGAATTAATGGTCCAGTGGAAAGCATTCCAGAGAACTTTGAGTCCTTTAATATTCTTCTGCATTGTCTGGATTCATGGTCAAGCTGAACATCTCAGACTAACATTGAGAACTTCTATTGAGAAGATCCAGACAAACTGTCCAGTTTGTCTTAGTGTTGTTCACAATATGTTAAAATTGTTTTAACATCATCTGTCTCAATATCTTCAGAAATAAACTGAATCCTAACTCCTATGTCTGACATCCATTCTTTTTTGTTTGTTTAATCTATTTAATTAGATATGACAGTAGAATATATTTTGGCAAATTATAAATACATAGCGTATAACTTATTCTATCTAGGATCCCATTCTTGTGGTTGTACCTGATGCAGAGTTACCCTGGTCATGTATTAAATATAAGGCTAAGAAAGTTATGTCTGACTAATCCTACTGTCATTCCTATTTCCCTCCCCCACTCCCTTCCTTCCATTCTCATTTTTCTAATCCAGTGGATTTATATTCTTCCCGTCCACACTCTCCCTTGTTTGGGGTGAGCATCCATATATCAAAGAGAACATTCAGCCTTTGGTTCTTTGGGATTAGCTTATTTCACTTAGCATTATTCATTTACTGGCAAATGCCATTATTTCATTCTTCATTCTGGCTAAATAATATTCCTTTTTTCTTTATTTATCCATCCATTGAAGGACATCTAGGATATTTCCATAGCTTGGCTATTGTGATTTGGGCTGTTATAATCATTGATGTGGCTGGGGATATGGCTCAGTTGGTAGAGTGCTTGCCTTGCATGCACAAGGTCCTAGGTTCAATCCCCAGCACCACCAAAAAAAAAAAAAAAATGGGTATAGACCAAGAAGTGGGATAACTGGGTCCAATGGTGGTTCCATTACAAGCTTTTTAAGGAATCCCCATACTGCTTTCCGTACAACAATGTAACATCCTCACCAGCATTTATTGTTATTGTATTCTTTGTATTCGCCATTCAGACTGGAGTGAGATAGAATCTCAGTGTAGTTTCAATTTGCATTTCTCTAATTGCTAGAGATGTTGAACATTTTTTCTTCTATTTTTTGACCATTCTTGCTTAAAATTTCAACTCTGATTCTGGGAGCCATTTTCTTCTGCCTCCAAGTGCCAAATTTTTCATCACTGAACAATCAATGATTTATGTTTTGTCACCTGTGAATTTTATCAGGTCATCTAATATGAGAATTATAATTTCATATTTTATTTCTATTGCTTATTATAAGGTATGTGTAAGAAAAATTTGTTTAGGGCACTTTAAATCATAAAAGTTACACTAATATACTTTTGAAAAGAAATACAAAATAATTCTAAGCATTTGTATTTGAAGAATACAGATTTTAGGACCAGAATATTTATGTTCAAATTCTATTTTCACGGTTTACCAGCTGTGTTTCTTGGACATACGTGTTCTCATGCATAAAATGAGAGTAAGATAATAATACTTCTGAGTGCTTCTGTGAGCATTAAATGAGTTAACACCTGTAAAGTGCTTAGAAAAAGTGTAAATTAAAGAGAATGTTCTCCCTAAACCAGGGACTTCTAAGAATCACCAACACGTCTAGATTTATCTCAATCAATCTTGTGAACTATGTCAAGTAGTCTTGTGAAAAAAAAAAACAAAACTGAAAGAATTCTAAAAATAAAAATAGCTCCATGAAAAAGCACATCACATTATTCCCATGACCACCATATCTGAGAAAGCAGCCATCAAAAATGTATCATAAACTTACATTCCTTCTCTTTGAAAGCAGAAGAGTACCAAGGAGACCTTCAAAGCCTACTCATAAAAAGTTTTATGTCTGTTATTAAAAGAATAATAATGTGTATCTGGCAAAAGACTTTAACGAATATGTAAGTTTACTTTAAACAGACTTTTCACTTAAAAACCAAGGACATTTTTTTTCAAAAACTCT
This sequence comes from Callospermophilus lateralis, assembly GCF_048772815.1. Classification (NCBI taxonomy): domain Eukaryota; kingdom Metazoa; phylum Chordata; class Mammalia; order Rodentia; family Sciuridae; genus Callospermophilus; species Callospermophilus lateralis. The sequence goes on from NC_135321.1 coordinate 15,099,536, forward strand.
TTGAATAGTTTATCTTTTAGTTAATGTAATAATTTACATAGGGTTAACACTGAAATTTGTATAAGTAGTTCTAATTTTATAGAACTAAAATTTTATCAAAATACCTAATAATCCAATATTTAGATGAAGTATATCTAAGCACATATATCAAGAATTGATCACTGTCACATGATGCTCTCAGCTGCATGTGCCTGTCACACAATAGGCATAAGAGATTGGGATAAGTTAAATAAAAGAAAATATACAGATATGTAATAACATTTGGGGATTTTAGGGGGATTTAGGAACTAATGATGCAGATTAGTTTCCTCACAGAAAGAAGACATATGATTTATTTGATATATAACCCTTGCTTAGCAATTTTTTCCCTTAACTTCTTCAATACTCCATTGTTGCCTTGCTTTGAAAGTGTTTGAGAAATCTGCAGCCTGGGCAATTCCCTAGGCTTTGTAAATTACTTGATCTGCTAGTTTGACAAACCTAAAAATCATTATCTTTATTTTTAAAGCTTCACAATTTTTTTTAATTTTTATTGTTGGTTGTTCAAAACATTACATAGTTCTTGACATATCATATTTCACACTTTGATTCAAGTGGGATATGAACTCCCATTTTTACCCCGTATACAGATTGCAGCATCACATCGGTTACACATCCACTGTTTTACATATTGCCATACTAGTGTATGTTGTATTCTGCTGCCTTTCCTATCCTCTACTATCCCCCTTCCCCTCCCCTCCCCTCCCATCTTCTCTCTCTACCTCATCTACTGTAATTCATTTCTCCCCCTTGTTTTTTTTCCCTTTCCCCTCACTTCCTCTTGTATGTAATTTTGTATAACCATGAGGGTCTCCTTCCATTTCCATACAATTTCCCTTCTCTCTCCCTTTCCCTCCCACCTCTCGTCCCTGTTTAATGTTAATCTTCTTCTCATGCTCTTCCTCCCTACTCTGTTCTTAGTTGCTCTCCTTATAACAAAGAAGACATTTGGCATTTGTTTTTTAGGGATTGGCTAGCTTCACTTAGCATAATCTGCTCTAATGCCATCCATTTCCCTGCAAATTCCATGATTTTGTCATTTTTTAATGCAGAGTAATACTCCTATGTGTATAAATGCCACATTTTTTTTTATCCATTCATCTATTGAAGGGCATCTAGGTTGGTTCCACAGTCAAGCTATTGTGAATTGTGCTGCTATGAACATCGATGTAGCAGTGTCCCTGTAGTATGCTCTTTTTAGGTCTTTAGGGAATAGACCAAGAAGGGGAATAGCTGGGTCAAATGGTGGTTCCATTCCCAGCTTTCCAAGAAATCTCCATACTGCTTTCCAAATTGGCCGCACCAATTTGCAGTCCCACCAGCAATGTACAAGAGTACCCTTTTCCCCACATCCTCACCAGCACTTGTTGTTGTTTGACTTCAGAGTGGCTGCCAATCTTACTGGAGTGAGATGGTATCTTAGGGTGGTTTTGATTTGCATTTCTCTGACTGCTAGAGATGGTGAGCATTTTTTCATGTACTTATTGATTGATTGTATGTCCTCCTCTGAGAAGTGTCTGTTCAGGTCCTTGGCCCATTTGTTGATAGGGTTATTTGTTTTCTTATTGTTTAACTTTTTGAGTTCTTTGTATACTCTGGATATTAGGGCTCTATCTGAAGTGTGAGGAGTAAAGATTTGTTCCCAGGATGTAGGCTCCCTATTTACCTCTCTTATTGTTTCTCTTGCTGAGAAAAAACTTTTTAGTCTAAGTAAGTCCCATTTGTTGATTCTAGTTATTAACTCTTGTGCTATGGGTGTCCTATTGAGGAATTTGGAGCGCGACCCCACAGTATGTAGATCAGAGCCAACTTTTTCTTCTATCAGACACAGTGTCTAGGATTTGATATCAAGCTCCTTGATCCATTTTGAGTTAACTTTTGTGCATGGTGAGAGAAAGGGATTCAGTTTCATTTTGTTGCATATGGATTTCCAGTTTTCCCAGCACCATTTGTTGAAGATGCTATCCTTCCTCCATTGCATGCTTTTAGCCCCTTTATCAAATATAAGATAGTTGTAATTTTGTGGATTAGTCTCTGTGTCCTCTATTCTGTACCATTGGTCCACCCGTCTGTTTTGGTACCAGTACCATGCTGTTTTTGTTACTATTGTTCTGTAGTATAGTTTGAAGTCTGGTATCGCTATACCACCTGATTCACACTTCCTGCTTAGAGTTGTTTTTGCTATTCTGGGTCTTTTATTTTTCCATATGAACTTCATGATTGCTTTATCTATTTCTACAAGAAATGCCCTTGGGATTTTGATTGGCATTGTATTAAACCTATAGAGAACTTTGGGTAATATTGCCATTTTGATGATGTTACTTCTACCTATCCATGAACAGGGTATATTTTTCCATCTTCTAAGATCTTCTTCTATTTCTCTCTTTAGGGTTCTGTAGTTTTCATTGTATAAGTCTTTCACCTCTTTTGTTAGGTTGATTCCCAAGTATTTTATTTTCTTTGAGGATATTGTGAATGGGGTGGTTGTCCTCATTTCCATTTCAGAAGATTTGTCGCTGATATACAGGAATGCCTTTGATTTATGCATGTTGATTTTATATCCTGCCACTTTGCTAAATTCATTTATTAGCTCTGATAGTTTCTTTGTAGACCCTTTTGGGTCTGCTAGGTATAGAATCATGTCATCTGCAAATAATTTAAGTTCTTCTTTTCCTATTTTTATGCCTTTAATTTCTTTCGTCTGTCTAATTGCTCTGGCCAGTGTTTCGAGAACTATGTTGAACAGAAGTGGTAAGAGAGGGCATCCCTGTTTTGTTCCAGATTTTAGAGGGAATAAAGCTTCATAATTTTACAAGACTATATTTCTGAATGATTCTTCTGGGTCAATTGTTCCAGGTAACAGAGGCTAAATCTAAAAATATTCAGGTTTCCTTTTTCCCCCCATTTTCTTGAATTATAGTTTTAGATATTAGTTGTATTTTATTGTTGTGTTCTTTTATCTCCAAGAGTTATAATTATGCACATACTGGGTCTTATTTGTCTTCTTAGATTTCAAATACTTTCTTTTTTAAAAAAAATTGTCCTTTGTATTATGTTCATTCTCTTGGTTTTTCTCCTCTTGTTTAATGTCTGTTATTAATTATTTCTTAAATTTACAGTGATCACTCTATAAATACTTTGTGTTTTGTCATTTTTTCTGATATGATATTCTCTTGTCATCTTTTTCTTCCTTTGTTCAAATAATTTGCATTTCCTCTGTTTTTGCATGTTCTATAATTTTAGTCAATGACTGATTTAAAATGTTTTCCCTACCTCTAAATGCTGATATGAAACTATTTAACGCAGTTTGGAGTGTTTTGTTATATTTGCTTTTGCTTCATGATTTTGTGAGGATTTTCATCAGTTGAATTATTTTTATTCCATTTTTAGGTTTCTTCCTACCTTAGTTTTGAATGGAATTCATGGTGTTTTTCCCTCCTAGACATTTGGAGGCATTCCAGGTGCAGGACTTCCTTGGTCATTTGATGGTGCCATGTCTTTCATGGGTGGTCACTGTGGCGGCTGTGGTGGGAGGGGAGGGTTGCGTCGCCATGTTACTCATTTGGTTCTGCAAGATCCTTAATCATGCCCTAACTTCTTTTTTTCCCCTCACATTTTTTATGGGTGCAATATAGTTGCATATAATGGTAGGATTTGTTGTTACACATATTGGTCCATGCACATAATAGAACAATATAATTTGGTCAATATTCCTCTTTCCCTCTCCTCCTTACCCCAGTCTCTTTCCTCTATTCTACTGATCTCCCTTCAATTTTCATGAGATTCTCCCTCATCTTTCTTTCCTTTTTTCCTCTCTAGCTTCCACACATGAGATGAAGAAAACATGTGGCCATTAACATTCTGAGTTTGGCTTATTTTGCTTAATATAATGATCTCAAGTTCTGTCTATTTTTTTGCAAATGACATAAAAATTACGTTTTATGACTTAATAAAACTCCACTATAAATACATACCACATTTTCTTTAACCATTCACAAGTAGGTTGGTTCTATAGTTGGGCTATTGTGAATTATACTGCTATAAACATGGGTATGCATGTATCCCTGTAGTACGATGACTTTTTAGATATACATGACAGTCGAGTATATTGTGACATATTATACAAACATGGAGTACAACTTATTCTAATTAGGATCTCATTCTTGGGTTTGCACATGATGTGGAGTTTTGATGGTCAGTATTCATATGTAAACATAGGAAAGCTATGTCCAGTGCATTCTACTGTCTTTCCTATTCCCATTTCCTCTCCCTTCCCCGCATTCCCCTTTGTCTACTCCACCCAACTTCTCTTCTTCCCTTCCCGGCCTTCTTGTGTGTTAGCTTCCACGTATCAGAGAGAACATCTGGTCTTTGGTTTAAGGGACTGCATGCCTTTATTTCTTTATTTCTCCTCATAGCTGCATCTCCAGGGCATCTCTTCTTCTCTATTTATCTGATTCACTCCAAGGACAGTGTTCTTTGAGGTGGTGACTTATTTTCAGTCTCTATTCCAATATCTAAAGCTGTGATCTACAGGGTCCCAGGAGCGCTCTGCTTACGTGGGCATGTCCTCTCAGACCGTAGCTTCCTCCGTTGTCTGTCTCGGCTTCCTCTGCAGTTTCTTTATTGTATGCTTCCCTCTTCTGTTCTCCACACCCACAAGTTTTCAGCAGCAGCAGCTGTGCTCAAACTTGGAGTTTACTTTTCTTTTTACAAGTGATTCGAAGGTTATTGTATTTTCTCTCTCCAAGGAATACTGGAGATGTCAGTCAGAGGTGGCTATAATTGTTTTCCTTGGTCTCTGGTTTTTATTTTCATGAGGGTGGGAGGATTTTTGAGAAGATTTAAAGTAAGACACCCACCATTATACTCCAGAATGCATAAGTTTCAACAGAGAATTAATTTAAAATAGGAATAAATAGTTTAACGTTAATGATGAGGTTGAAAATATTAGATTTCACTTCTTCTAAATTCTATCTCCCAAATGCCTCCCCATATCTTGGCTCCATTCTGGAATCCCCCACTCTCATCCAGATGCTAATCACATCTGGAATGTACCAGTGCAATAGTCTCCTAAGGAGTCCTATTGGAATTATGTCTTCCAGCCCACATATCCTCTTCCACATGGCCACCAGGGTTATGTTTTAAACTATAAATTAAGACATGCTACTGTTCAGCTTCCAATTTCCCAATTGCTCATAAAAAAGAAAAGAAAAGAAAAGAAAATATTAGTATAGGACTTTGACAAAAGCCAGGAGCTCTTTTTTTTTTTTTTCCAGTAATGATAGGACTTTGCCATACACTTTGTCATGTATATTTTAAGGTTTACATAAGTTTCAAACCTCAGAATCTCAGTATTTTCACCCCTTCATTTCTTTTAACATTACAATGTTATAATGTTATCACATGTTGAGAAGTAGGAAGAACATTTTTAGCAGAGTTAATTCAGTTTGCTACTATGATGTCTTCTGCCCTCTGAGAAGTTAGTGCTGATAAATTCAGATCATATTAGGTTTGCATATGGGGTCAGAGCTTTCATTGTATAGGTATTTCCAAGCCATGTATATGCAGTATTCAGAGCAAAGCGCCGCAGTAGTGGCTCGTTCTTCCACTGCCCCTCGTAACCCCTAGAGCACATCACCACTGCACAGGACCTGTGTGAGTCTTGATCCTCACAGCAATTAGGTTCCACTGGAATTTTAAGGAATGAGTAATTGGGAATAAGCAGTTGTTCTCTTAGAGTAGAACAGTGTCTTCCAAAGTCTGGAAAGAGGGTGGGGGACAGGAAGATGAAGACAGTGACAGGCGCAGGGGTGCAGTTGCATAAGAGGAGTGATTTGTAATGTTCTACAGCACAGTAGGATAACTGGTTGAAAGCAATTAGCTGTACATTTCAAAACAGCTAGGAGAGAAGATTATGAATGTTCTCCACACACAGGAATGATAAACATCTGCAGGGATGGATTTGCCAATTACCCCGATCTGTTCCATTACACATTGTATCTAGGTATTGAAATATGTACGCCCTAAATAAGCATGTTTATTTTATGTCAATTAAAAATAAAAATATATTTTAAGTGCTCTCTTGAGGACAGTTGTTAAATATATTTCTTTATTTAAAATAAAAGTATATTTCATTTCCATTACTTAAAAACCTGTTAAAAACTAGAAGTAAAACTTATCTTTAAATAGGTTTAAATAAATAAATTCATTCTCAACAGGAAATTATTTTTAAGAAATAAAATTTATTAATGTCCAATCAATGGTCAGTTTAAATTTGTATCTCCACTTAAAAATTTTTCAAAACCATGGTTAATGGTTTTTGAGTTATTTGTTGTTAACTATTCCAGATAAACCTGCTATCCTCTAGGGCAACCATCTGTCATCTGAAGATTCATGGATTAAAGGCATATGCACAGTTGTGAATTTGTGCCTGTTCTTGTGTCCAAATGTATGTTAGAAAAGAGAGCAAGAGAGTGTGAGTTAGCTCAGAGAGTTCAGCAGGTTTCTCAAGAACCTGTAAATATGAAAAAGTCCTGAAAGAAGTGTCGGTATTTTGCAATTTTATCTTTTGTTCCTGCAACTTTGTCTTCAATGTGGCTTTCAAGTTTAAAAAGCATTTTGAATATGTTCTAATTTGAATTGAGATGAGATGTTTTGAATGTACTTGCCTGACAAATCCCTTTATGACAATGCTAAGATCTAATGTGAGCTAATTTTCTGTTATATTCTATGACTCTGTTAATTTCTAAAAATTCCAAATATCTCTAATAAATAAAAAAATATATTTTTTCCTTTTTTTACTAATAATTCAGAACTGTAAATATAATTTAATACATATCAACAGTATAGTATTATCTTACTGCCTTATGTTGCATGTTAACAACTGCACAGCTTACTATTTTTGCCAAAATTCCACTAGTGATAACAATGACATTTTCCATTAAAATATCCAGTCAAGCAAAAATTAGATGAAAACACTGCATCCTTTTCACAGTATGATATGATTAACACTGGACCCTTACTAATTTGAAATTATTTAAAACATATTAAACAGCTTCCTTTAATAATCCATTGAACCTCAGATATTTTTACTTTGTGTGTGTGAGCATGCACACATTATCTTCTTCTGATTGAGATGATATAGCAGACAAATAATCTAGTTCCAAATCACCTCATTTTAAAAATACAATAAATATTGGATTATAAAAATTGTAGACTAAACCACCATAACAACAAAGACATGAAGAATTAAACATGATAACTATGATAACCATATATCTCAGTCATTCTCATCTACCACTCTTTGTTATTTTCTTCTCTAATTTTAAGGCAGTGGTGTCACGTAGTGTTCAAATTATTTTAGAGATCTGAAAACAACTCAAGTGCTACTGTTAGGTGAGTGTGACAGGGAACATCCATGCAACCTACAGATTCTGCTTTTAAAATGTTGCCTAATGAGACACAACTTGAAACTTAAGAAGACTGCTGTGTAGCGAGAAGGAATAATTAGGGAGGAAAGGAGAGGGCCAGAATGTTTATACTGAGCAATAAGAATGCATCCTACATAGAGGAGACAAAGACACACCCTGGAAAAGCAGTGAGGAGGCTCTGAAATAAGTGCGTGGTATTCCTTTGCTCCATTGTTTGGGAGAAGTGTTCTAGATGGCAAAAAGGTGACATAAACAGCCAGAGGTAGGCTAAATGCCTTGGGGGTCAGCATGATTAAGAATACAATGGCTTTTGTTTTATGGGGACTGGTTTACTTCCCTTAGCACATAGCCATTCATTTGCCGGCAAATGAATGTCACAGTCATTCTTCTTTATGAGCAAGTATTACTCCACTGTGTATATGTACCACATTCTCTTTATTCATTCATCTAATGAAGGGTACCTAGGTTATTCCATAGCTTAGCTATTGTAAATTGAGCCACTATGGGGAATGGAGGGAAGGGAAGAGGCATAAGCAAAGGAAAGACAGTGGAATGAATTTGACAGTGTTTTCCCAGGTACATATGTGAAAACAACACAGTGAGTCCCACCACCACGTACATCCATTAAGAACAGGACTCTAACTAAAATATGAGCTATTCCATGCTTGTATGATTATGTCAAAATGGATTCTGCTGTCATATGTAACTGAAAAGAGCCAATAAAAATTTTGCAAAAAAAAATTTTTTAAAAAAGAGTACAACAGCAAACCAATGAGAATCTTCCTGCCATTCAGAAACAGGGTGCTCATTTCATACCCGGGCAGTTCACTGTTAGGTCAGTGGTGGCGACTGGGTGGCTACTTAGAACAAAGCAGCCCTCTCCGGAAAAGAACACCAATCAAATGCGGGCGGAAATGCCTGTCAATCATCCAGATCTCCTGACAAACGCCTGTCAATCAGCAGGACCCCCTGGCCAATCCTGGAGTTCAGCCAACTCCCCTGACAAACTCCAAGGGGGCAAGGGTCCCTAGAAACACCTTTTCCTGTCCCAAGCCCTTCCCTTCCTGCTGTAAGCCCCATAAAAGTCCAGTCCGGTCGAGCTTCCACAGGGTTTCTCCTCAGACCCTTCTCCTGTCCCCTCTGTGGGTCTGATCAAGTTCTGCCCGGGAGTGATATCTCAATAAAGCCTGTTCAGTGGCCCTTTTAAATCTGCCTCCTTTGGTCGCTGCCTGCCCCGCCTGATCTGACATTCACATTCTCCTGTGTTTGTTTGCTTTCAGGAATATGAACACCATCCTTTCAAACTTATTGCAGGACTTTTTTTTTTTAGAGAGAGAATTTTTTAATATTTATTTTTCAGTTTTCGGCGGACACAACATCTTTGTCTGTATGTGGTGCTGAGGATCGAACCCGGGCCGCACGCATGCCAGGTGAGCGCGCTACCGCTTGAGCCACATCCCCAGCCCAATTGCAGGATTTTTAAAAAACCAAATTATTGTCAAGCAATTTGAAAACAGGAAATCAATTAATGTTCTTTCCAGGTTTCTCAAGTATATCAACAACAAAAATTTTTCTTTCGTCAATTATTTCTAGTAGATATTTATCATTCAAAGTTTATAGAACTAATAAGCTTTATGCTATACGTTCTGTGTTCTAAGGTGCAGAAGGGTAGGGAAAAGGTAAAAATGTTCCTCTTTCTTTAAGGCTCAAAGTGCACCATGTTCATCACTTGCACATGTTCATCACTCAATAAATATTTTCAGATTTCTTACATTTTAGTAAAGGAGGATTGGAAAATGTTTATGAGGCATTCTTATAAAACATTCAGGGCAACATAATGCACAGATAGCTCACTGATTTGACCTATCATTTTTCAACTTTATAATGTTGCAACCAATAAGCATTCAAAGTCGAGGAGCATCTGTGTTTCAGACTGAAACAAACAAGCACTTCATTGATTTTATGTTGCAGAAGGTGCTGTAAAATGGGAGGAACACTCAAAGAGTGTATCTCTTACACTCCAAGGTACCAGACACTAACCAGAGCAAAACACAACCTTTAGAAGTTTTGTTTCTGGAAAAATAACCAGAAAAATAGAACTCAGCTTTGAACAGTAAAAGAAATTTAAAAATGAACTTTTGGGAAACTGAACTCCACTTTTAAAAGAAAACCTTTCCTATATGAAATATTCTAGTAGAAATTAGAGCCCGACTTTCTATGATTAAATGAATAAAACAAATAGATTTTTATTTGAAAATTGAACGTGCTTTAACTTGATAAATAGCTGATTAGAAAGAAAACACCATGGCTTGTCATGATTAAATCCCCCAGGAGGTAATTTTCGTATTTATTACTAGAGTACTGAGCACATTCTGTGACCCTGAGATAATTAACTACAAAACCACCTAAAGATCTGCTATAAAATAAAAGTTCCTGTAACCACTCACTGCTCTGTTGTGCAGGGGGAGGGGGATGATGGCATTGCTGACATGGTGTGTCGGAAGCACTGTCAGACTCGGTTATAAAGTTAATTGCTTAAGTGACAGAGGTATGGTGTTGTTCCAGACGGAGGCTGACAGCATGACTGTGTGTGTGGGCTGAGATGCCGGTGATGAATGGAGGTCCAGGCCAAGTGGCGGGAGCAGGAAGAGGATGTTGGACCAGAAGTTATTAGAGCCAGAGCTAGAAAAAGAGCAACCAAGAGGAGCAGGATCTGAGATTTAGTTACCCAGGATGATTCAGGGAGCCCAGCTTAGCTACTGGAGGGGCAGTCTATTAGCTGCTTCAAACGGAAGCTAGAGTCTCTCAGGACTTGATATCATGTCAAGCAATTATGCTGTATCTTCTGGACAGGTTAGTTCACCTGGTGGTGAAGAGGGCCAATCCTCTGAACCTCTGACATCTTGTTTGTCCATCAGGATCCCTGCCAGCCCCCAGGGCTGTGGCTAGTTTTGAAAAACCTCAACAGGCAGGCTTCTCACCCAGGTATGGACTCATTTCTTCTCGCATCCCTTTGGACTCCAGCTCCCTCCAGATGTCCCCATTTGCCATCGGAGTGGGGTTTTTATCCTGTCACAATCTGAGAATGTCTCCTCTGATTGGTGAGACAGCAAGAGGAGAACTCTGATTGTTTTTTAACAACCCTCTTTCCTATGCAGAGTTTCCTGTGCTCCTTGAACTTAGTAACCCATTACTGCCAAGTCACCTAAACTTCAAACTCAGTGACTTGTTCTCACCTTGTCACCTCTGACTCTTCTTTGTCTTGGACCTGAGGCCCCTGCTCTCTGTTTGATAGAGAAAGCCTGAAATGTTTAGCCTTTCTTCCAAGAGAGACAGCATGGCAGGGTGGTTGAAAAGAACAGATTCAGGTTGCCTGGGTTCCAACCCCGCATTTACCATGTACTAGATGTGCCACTTTGGGAAACTTATTTAGCCCATCTCTAAATTCCAGTCCCTCCTCTATCATTAGAAATAAGAGAAACCTGCCTTTTAAAAAAACTCACTTAAAAACAGTGTGCCTAGTATCACCCATCAAGAAGGGGCCTCCTGCCGTCTAGACCTACAATGAGCCTTATTCATCCGTTACCAGCTAGAATTCTGCTTCTATTCCCTCCTAGTCCCCCCTTCATTTCTGCCATATTGTCTCTAATGCCCCCAGGTGACATTTATTCTATGCTGGCCTAATGTTTGTGGGACAATCAATGAGGGACTGTATTTCCTATCATGCTAACATTTTGTTCAGAGAAATTCTCTTTCAGTTTCTCAGCAATGGCCAAAGGAAGGTCAGGGAGAGTTACACAGCACACTTGTGTAAGGAAGCAGGATAACCCACATTTCACAACCCTCAGGCCAGCACTCGGTCTAAATCGTTCTGCTTCTCATGAGCTTTAATAGTATCTGCTCTCTAAGGGCAGACACTGCACTGCGGCTCCATCTCCAGGTGGGGACAAGGAACACAACATCCTGCACTGTTCTTACTGAGCATTTGTGTGGATGAGCAAAACAATTCTGACAAGAAATCAGAGAAAAGAGTCAAGCCTGGAAAATGTCATAAAGAAACTCATTTCTTTCTGAAGTATCAGTAGCTCTGATCTCATTTCAAACCTTCAGTTGCTGTTCACTGTTTCATTTATGAGACAATGTGTGAGAGGATTAGCTGCCAGTGGATGATTCAGCGGTGGGTCTTTCAATTCCAAAGATCAATTTAGGAACACTTTTTTACCTATGGTATGTGTCCAGTTGATATCCTCAATAAGTGGTATTTTTAAAATATGTACAATGTTTTTTAATTCTAGTGTTATTCCATTTAAAATTTTAAGGCTTCTCAGTTATAGGACACAGAAACACTTGCATAAATGGGTGGAGTTGGAGAATGTAATGCTAAGTGAAGTAAGCCAATCCCAAAAAACCAAAGGCCTAATGTTTTCTTTGATATGAGGATGCTGACTCACAATGGCCATGGGGGGAGCAGGGGAGGAATGGAGGAATTCTCAATTACCTTGAACATTTAGCTCTCATAGGCACCTGTTAAGGGATGAATTATGTCCCTCCAAATTATACTGAAGTGCTTCAAAATATGATTGTACTTGTAGAGGGAATATGTAAAGAGAGAGGATTAAGTTGAAATGAGTCCATCACAGTGGACTCTAATCCAATCTGTCTGGTATCCTTATAAAGAAAGGAAATTTGGATGAACAGAGACTCTGGTGGTACATTTGCAAAAAGGGAAGATTATATAAAAAGAGAGCAAGAGGGCAGCCATGTGCAAGCTGAGGAGAAAGGCCCCCGAGGAAACCAACCTGCCGACACCCTGACTTCAGATTTCCAGTCTCCCGTACCAGGAGAAAATAAAGTTTAAGCCACCCAGTCTGCAGTGATTTATTAGTATAACCCGGGGAAACAAATACAGTGCCTCATTCAAGAATTGCCATCTCTCCTGCTAGATCCAATTGATCAGCCAAGCTGTATCTTGGTTCATACCAGAATCGCTCGATCTTGACAGTTTACCTAGCCTCCTCTCCAAATCCAGAGAACCTCGCAGCAAGATAAAAACGTCTACATTGCCAGCTCTAGTAATCTTTCTGGGGTTCACCTCCCCTAGTCAGTAAATATTAAAGAACCTGGTGGAGACTGATGTATACCTTCTGATTGTTTGGTAGCAATCTAACATTAGCATATTAATCTAACATTAGCATATTAATCTAACATTAGCATATTAATCTAACATGAACATTAATATTAATCTAACATTAGCATATTAATCTAACATTAATATTAATCTAACATTAGCATATTAATCTAACATGAACATTAATATTAATCTAACATTAGCATATTAATCTAAGAAGATTGTGATGATGTCTCCCTGGTCCTTACTGCTCTTCCCAGGTCTGTTTTTACCTATCCCCCAAATTTCTCAATGGACACTTGAGAACTCGGCGATAGATCCAGGGCTTTTAGCCCTTAGTTGTTTAAAGGAAACAATGATATCTGTACAAGTTTTCTAGGGGTGCTATAACAAACTGGTAGCTTTAAGCAACAGAATTTTATTATCTCACAATTCTGGAGGCTAGAGATCAGAAATCAAGGTGCCAGGCGGGCCATGCTCATGCTAAAGGATTGAGGGGTGAATCTGTGTCATGCTTACCAAAACATCTCCCTTGGTCAATAATCACACTTGGATGTCTTCTAATTTAAAAACTACCTTTGCTTGAACCAACATGAAACAGAGGTTGGGGTTCATAAAAGGACATATAGTATTTCCTTTGAGGTTTTGCAGTGGCCCCTTAAAATGGCATGATGCTTTGCCAGTAAATGGATGAAGCTGGGGAATATCAGGCTAAGTGCCCCTATCTCTCACCATGCACAAAACTCAACTCAAAATGGATCAAGGACTTAGGAATAGAACCAGAGACTCTGTGTCTAGTAGAAGAAAAAGTGGGCCCTAATCTTCATCATGTGGGATTAGGCCCAACTTCCTTAATAAGACTCCTTTGGCACAAGAATTAAAATCAAGAATTAATAATTGGGATGGACTAAAACTAAAAGTTTCTTCTCAGCAAAAGAAACAATCTGCGAGGTGAATGGAAAGCCTACATTTTGGGAGCAAATTTATACTCCTCACACATCAGAGCACTAATCTCTAGAGTATATAAAGAACTCAAAAAGTTAAACACCAAAAAACAAATAACCCAATCAATAAAGAGGCTAAGGACCTGAACAGACACTTCTCAGAAGAGGATATACAATCAATCAACAAATACATGAAAAAATGTTCATCTTCTTTAGCAATTAGAGAAATGTAAATCAAAACCACTCTAAGATTTCATCTCACTCCAGTCAGAACAGCAGCTGTTGTGCATACAAACAACAATAAGTGTTGCTGAGGATGTTGAGAAAAGGCACACTCACAACACTGCCGGTGGACTGCAAACTGGTGCAGCCAATATGGAAGGCAGTATGGAGATTTCTTGGACGATTGGGAATGGAACCACCATTTGACCCAGCTGTCCCTCTCCTCGGTCTATACCCAAAGGACTTAAAATCAACATACTGCAGGGACATAGCCACATCAATGTTTATAGCAACAAAATTCACAAGAGCTAAACTGTGGAACCAACCTAGATGCCCTTCAGTAGATGAATGGATAAAAAAAATGTGGCATATATACACAATGGAATATTAGTCAGCAATATAAGAGAAAAAAATCATGGCATTTGCAGGTAAATGGATGGATGGAGAAGATAATGCTAAATGAAGTTAGCCAGTCCCAAATAACCAAATGCCGAATGTTTTCTTTGATATAAGGAGGCTGATTCATAGTGGGATAAGGAAAGGGAGCATGGGAGGAATAGACGAACTTGAGATAGAGGAGAGGGGTTGGAGGGGAAGGGATGGAACATGGGGTAAGAAATGATGGTGGAACATGGTGATCATTATTATCCAAAGTACAGGTATAAAGACATGAATTGATGTGAATATACTTTGTATACAATAAGAGATATGAAAAATTGTGCTCTACATGTGTAATAAGAATTATAATGCATTCCGCTGTCATATATAAGTATATATCATGCTAAGTGAAATAAGCCAATCCCCCAAACCAGTGTTTTCTCTGATATACGGATGCTAATTCATAATCGGTGGGGGGTGAGGGAAGAATAGAGTTACTTTATATTAGGTAGAGGGGAGTGAAGGGAAGAGAGGGAATGTGGGGGTAGGAAGGACAGTAGAATGAATCAGACATTATTAACCTATGTACTAATGTATAACTAACTATACGACCGATAGGATTCCACATCATGTATAACCAGAAGAATGAGAAATTACATATGATGTATCAAAGCGCATTATACTCTCATGTATAACTAATTAAAACAAACTTAAAAGCTTAAAGTAAAATAACCGAACCAATAAAAAAAAAAAAAAAAAAAAAGATGGCATCCTGCTAGCAAACTGTTCGTGGGAACTTTCCCCAGTCCATGTGTGGTCTGCTCCTCAAATTTTTATTGTTTGACTTCCCCATTGCTTAGCTCCTGCCTTTGTTCGTTCTATCATTCACCTTCTTTCCACTTTCTCAGCTATTCTTTCAGAGAATTCCTGTGTTATCAGTTAATCTCTTTATGGTACTGACCTAAACAGAGTTGGATTAATCCACCAATATACACTCATCCTCAGGAACCAAGTACAAAACTATTTCTTCCCCACGGTGTCACGTTGTCTGACCTAACCATGATGACTTCCTCATTGCCGGCACTCTCATCTTGCTGAAATCAGACATCTATTTCAACTGGCTGCTGAAACTACCCTCCCACTCTGTCACTTGATGCAGTTCACGACTGTAAATTAAATGGTATTATTTCTGCAAAACTTTCCCCAATCCCTGCGGACAACAGTGATTCACTTCCTCTCCTGACCTCATATTGTGCTCTTCTGAGTTCTCATTTACTATGTTTTCCAAATCATATAAAATTTACTTGTTTGATTTCTTCTCTGTCACCTCTGTACCGTGGGTGCTGAGCTAGCAACTCTTATCAATCTCTTTTTTTAAATTTCCACTTTTATTCTGGCATATAATAAGTGTTATCGAATTATTTAATCTTGATGAAGATAAATGAAAACTACTGCATCATCTGAAGCACGGTATTATAAAGTTCTTTGTTGCATGATTCAAAAACAATATTAATTAGCAATAAAAACCTGGAAAATACAAAAAATAGTGTACATAGAATAATAAAAAAGGTTTACTAAAAAATCAAGTAATGCAGAGGCCAGAATTCTTTGCCAAAAAAAAAAAAAATGAAGCAAGTTAAGAGATAAATGATCGTAATCTGATTCAGAAGACAGATGCCTTGAAAAGGTCAGAGATTTGGTACATTTAAGTGGACAATATGTTTTTAAAATGATAGCTGAAGGCATACTCTTCAAGATAAGAAACTCCAGAACATTTTCCATAAAGATTTGGTCTTGAATTTTTTAGTGCTAGAGACAGCAAAAGGAAAAAATATGCATAGAATTTCTGAAGAACTCAGTGAGTAGTTTTGAGATCCAGTGTTCACAGGGTACTTGAATCCTCATCTGCAGGGGAAACTATAATTTGTCCAAGACCAAAAAGCAAGTGTTTCCGAATCATGAGAAGGCATCCTAATGAGCAGTGTGCACACCTTTGTTGTGGCCAATGCCTAACTCATCACAAAAGATAAAACAGTCAGTTTCATAATGTAGAAAATAAAACATACACAACATAGAAATATGAAACTGCTTGTGGTGGGCTTCTACCTTATCATAGGTAGAATTCCTTATATAGGGCTTCAGCTCCTCATAATTAGACACAATATGATCAAATGTTATATACATCTAAGTCAAAAGACTTTGTTCCAAGTGACTTAAAACTTACATTGAAAACCTGAAGATTTGTTAAAATGGAGAACATTCATTTTAATGCACATTTCTTATAAAAACAACTAGAAACCAGAAAGCCCCCAAATTCTTCTGTTCTGGCAGCATTTTAAAGCATTCTCTTTTCATAGGAAACAACATGAATTTAATATATTTGCTTAAAAACAATGGGCTTCATGAATATATATAATTTTAACCAAAAACAACCTACACACTGTAACATGTAAGACAAAATGTCTTTTCTTCCCTCCTCTTTGCCAACCTACTCCTCTTGACATCAACAATATGCTTCAATATACTGCACAGTAACGCAAAGAGAGCCAGCCATAAATGAGGATGTACGAGTCTCAGTTGGCGTCTTCAATGTGCTTTCCAGGGGCCTGGAATCTTTTTTTTTCATGGTATAAATTTACTATGAATCAAAATGAGGTACAGGCCCTGGTTCATAACATGAACTGTGCATTTGTGGGGACACATGGCATCAACAAAAGCCTCATAAAATGAGTGTTTGCTCTTCTTTGGGATTTCAGTCGGTGCACATTTAAAAGGCATCTGTAGTTGCTCGCACTTTTATAGCCTCTCAGTGGAAGCTTACAGTGACCAGAGGGGGCTGAATTTATTTTGTTTCTATAAGAAGACATGAAAACACATCCACCGAAGCTCATGGACCACATCTATAAAGCTGACAAGGGACTAGTTTTTAAAAATTTCAGCACCTTGTTGATAGAGCTATTGAGGAATTTACTCAGGAAGGTTTTCTCTTTTTCTTTCTGGTGTGTGGGGTTTCTCTCTCTCTCTCTCTCTCTCTCTCTCTCTCTCTCTCTCTCTCTCTCTCTCTTTAACTTCTGAGACTCATAGCAATTCTCTTTGACTCACTGAATTTGAGCTACAGGATTAATTCCTAACATTCTCACTAGAATGCCGATAACAGCTGCGGCCATGAGTAACTGGAGTAACCACTCATATAATCAAGCCCTCCCAGAGGTACCCTAGAATGACTCCTCAAGACCTGATATATGGGACAATCTGCCTCAGTGTTGCAAAGTAATGGTTGACATTCTAGCCAAATGGGAGGTTGGCTCCTACACAGATCATTTAGCACTGTAATGCCCAAAACTGATCCCTGGCTACAAACAGTGTGCCACAGACACATTAAACAGATGACTTAGAGGATCATCAGAGTGGACATAACAAATCCTTACCCACCAGTTATACCATCCAGTAGAGTTTTAGGCAATTTGCAGTTGTCTGATAGTAATTATTTGTACACATATTTGAATGTAAGATTTAAAAATACTACTGTGTTTTTCAAACACAATAAATCCTATTGTGTGAAATATGCTGCAAACTTGGCATATCACGACTGTATTTTAATCAGTATGTTAAGTGAGAGATCACTGATTCATTCTTATGAAAAATTTGCCTTGTTTTTTTGCTTAAGCTACTGGTTCAAAGGCAAAGAAGTCTATCAGCCTAGTTTTTCTAATTGTTATGTCCTTTGGTATGTGTGTGTGTGTGTGTGTGTGTGAGAGAGAGAGAGAGAGAGAGAGAAGAGAGAGTGTATACATATATAATCAAATTCATGTTTACTATAACTGAATCCATAAATAGACTATCCCAAAATGTATTTTATATCAGCTGAGATGAAAAACACTATTAACATTTCATAAGGTCTGAAATACAAGTAAAAATTAAATATAAGTTAAAACTCTGGAAATACATAGAATGAAGATAGGAATGCTTAGACAGGTGGAAAAAGGAAGACATCTAGGAAACTGGGGATTCAGGAATGACACAGGGGTGAATTTTCTGGGTTCTCTCTCTGTCTCATATATTCCCAATTTGGAGCTAGAGAAGTCAGCAACCCAGAAACATCACTGGGCACAGACAGAAGAAAGGCTTCGTTCGACACAGCCTGCTCTTTCAAGCCCAAGTGTCCGAAAATGGGCAGCCTAAACAGAAAGAAAACTTCTAGATAACAGCCCTACCCTCGCCTCCTACCAGCAAGGCCTCGGCTCCTCCTCACCCAGTGGTAACAGGTACCTCCTCCTGCTGCCTGCACTCCTGAAGGAGGACCAGTTCAGAGTCTGCCAACAAGGCCAGTCCCTCCCAACCCCTCTTCCCAGTAGCAAACCCTCCTGCCCACCCAGCCAGCATGACACCAGCTAAGGCCTATGAAGAGCAGTACTCCCATCCTGTCCAGTAGCAATGAAGAGACAATTGTCCCATCCTACCTCAAGTCCCTCATGTCAAAGGAGGCCAAGTGGGGACTCTGAACCTCCACCCCTCCTGGCAGTGACCAGACTCCTGCAGCCTGCTGAGATGCTATCCACAGAAGCCAGGAAAAGCAGAAGATTTTAATTCGTCAAAGTTCTATAACATAATACCCTGGATGTCCAAATTTCAATTGAAAAATCACTTCCACCAAGAACTGGGAATATCAGGACATATACCAACTACAACAATAACAACTACAAACATCAACAGGTGTAAACACTGACATGACAAAGACACTAGAATCATCTGATAAAATATCATAAAAATGCTTCAAAGAGCAAGTACGAACACACTTGATATGAGTGAAAAAAAAAATACTCTTGGCAACAAAATAGAGAATATGAAGAAGAACCAAAGGGAAAAAATGAGAACTGAAAAATACAACCAAAATTTAAAAACTCAACTGCAAAATGTAGAGGAGAGGACAGAATGAAGAATTAGTGAACCTGAAGGATTAGAGAAGTCATCCTATCTGAACAACAGAGAGGAAAATAAACAGAGGAGACAAATGAAAACATCCTCAGGGACCTGGGAGACTCCAAGAAAACATCCAACATTCATGTCATCAGGGCAGCAGAAGGAGCAGGGGGGAAGGGCAGGGCTGGAAGAAATAGTCCAAGAAAGAATGAATAAAAATCTCCCAAGTTAAAAATCTGTCATCTCCTTTCTACTTCATGACTAATAACTGATTTGACTAGGTTTTGCCAACTTTCTTTGTTTCTGTTGAACTTTATCTTAGCTGGTCTTAGCTAGAACATTTTTATGGGGTTTTTTTTATTATTTAGTGATTCAAGGTCAGCTATGTTTATGAACACAGGAAAACAAGAAAACAACATACTATTGGAAATCAATCATATATTAATAGAACCTAAATGAGTGTTTATCCCAAAGAACTAAAATCAGAATGTTATACTGAGTCCTACATACCAATATTTACACCTGTGCAATTCATATTAGCCAAGTTATGGAACCAGCTCAGGTGTCTATCAACAGGTGAAGGGATAAAGAAAATGTGGTGTCTATACGCAATGGAATTCTACTCAGCCATAAAGAAGAATGAATTAAGCCATTAAGCTGGTAAATGGATGGAACTGGAGAACATCATGCTAAGTGAAATAAGCCAGACTCAGATGTCTCTCATATGCAGAAGCAAGAGGAGAACTCGTGGAAATAGAAGGGAGAGCAGCAGAGTAGAGGAAGGGGACCGAGAGAAGGAGCCAGAGAGGGAAAGGGAGGTAGTGGCAAAGGAAATGGATCAAATATTGCTGAGTGCATGTGTGAATGAATCACAGTGAAATGAATTCCACTTTTAGTATAATTATGATGCACCAATTTAAAAACAGAAGGAAGACCAGTAGAGGAGAGGAAGGGAATCAGAAGAAGGAAGGAGGGGAGGGAAAGAGGAAGTACGAGGAAATGAGATTGATCAAATTGTGTGCACATATGAGTTTGCCACAGTGATATGTTGGGTCTAATTATAACATAGCATTAAAAAAACATAAAAATGAAACATAAATGGATTTGCAGGCATAGGAAAAAAACTAACACAAACAGAAAAAAAAGACAAGGTAGAAATAATGATCTATACATAGTATAATCTCTTACATAACTAAGAAAAACACAAATTGAAAATTTAGAATCATAATAATGAATATTAAATTATTATTTCATAATATCAAATGGTTTTGCATTTTTTATTTATTCTTTAAGGCTACATAGAATGGGTTTCCTATTTTTCCCCTTAAAATCTTACCTGACCAAATAAGCCAGGAATATAGATTATAACAAATAAATTAACATGGAATGTAATAGATCCAAGAATAATTGATGATTATTTCCAAGAGATGATGGGAAATGGATGGAGGAATTCTTTTCATTAAAGAAAAAATAATATTAGCAATTATAGGTTTCACCTTATATGATAGTCACATCATTTTGTTACATGAAAAAAAATTATATTGCATGCAAATCTACTCCATGAGTTTTAGCATTCAGGAGCATTGCACATGAGAAAATAGATTACCATTATACTTTAGCACTTTATACAGATGCTCTTGACATAATATAACAGAGTAAGATTATTTTCCATACAGTGTTTTTTTTTTAAATCCAACTCCTGAAGAGTTCAGGATATTCATGCATTCATAACCCTTCACCAGAATTTATTATTACCCTCTAGTTCATACTAATATGGTCATGACTAATAAAAGATGATTGCATTACTTCTTTCAGATTTATATTCCTTTTACTAGTTAGAATTTTGGGAAACTTTAATAAAAATGATTAAGTGCCAAGATTAAATGTAAAATGTCAATCAGCAGCTAAAAGAAAACTTGAGGAATTCCCACAAGAGCCCCCAAATCTCAGTGTCGGGGGTTCTTGACTCATTGTGTAGGGTCCTATATTATGTGCACCGGATGTTCTGACCAACAAGAATGTTTTCCAAGAAAGATGAGGCATGAATCAGAAATCCTCAGGCAAAAAAGGAGCTGTAATAAAGTTCACGACATTAGAAGAGAGAATGCTGGCTAATTTTTTAGTCCGATGTTGTAATTCAGTTATTGACCTGGCTTGTGATTAGCCAAAAAATTATTTCCCTGTGAACAATCTGAAAAACAAAATAATGGTGGTCATGTGGAGTTATCAACAATGGATAATTTAAATAAGTCATTCATCTATTCCAAAAATCTGTATTGAGCACTTTTTTTACGTGCTAAGCAGCTCATGGCCAGAAGAACAGAGAGAAGTAATTTTCTTAAAGAGATGTTGGAAACATGATAATCTCTATGGAAAAAAATTAGTGTGAAGTACCAAGGGAATAAAACTAAACAAGTAATATATTCTGGTGAGTTGGAGATTCAAAGAGAACAGTAACAAAGATAACGACATAGATGTGTTCCTGTGGAGGAAGTCAGCTATGGAGGGGCAGATACAGGAAGAAAAGTGTTAACATCCTGGTAGTATTTTTAGAGTCACAAATAATAACGTAGTGTGACTAAAGCCCACGAAGCTTTAAAGTCAAGAGGCAGGAGATGAGAAGAGCCACCGAGGTGGCAGGCAAGTACTCAAGGGAAGGGCTAGTTGTGGCCCGATGAACCACATCTGAACTTGATTGTTTCTGCAGTTATTGAAAAGGTCATCCATGACAACATGAAGCAAGAGACTTAAAATTAAAGTCCTTGGGTCAAATCTTACCCGCCACCTGTTTTACTGCAACCTGTGAGCTAAGAATGGTTTATTCACTTTTAAAGGGATTTTTAAAATTTGAAACAAAAAGAATGATGTGTCATACAAAAATACATAAAATTAAAATTTCAATGTCTGCAATTAAAATTTGACTGGAACACAGGTATGACCTTTCATTTGAATACCATGGCTGTTTTCTAGTTTCAAAGGCAGATTTGAATAGCTGAGACAGAGACCGGATCACCACAGAGCCTATGTTCATAAAAGACCACATGAGTCAGGAAAGAGACAGAAATCATAGAGATCCATGTGATAAAACCCTTGCATTAGATCAGGAAGTCAGACCTATTTCAGGGAAAGTTGAGAGATAAATATAGAGGAAGTACATCCTTGAGACTTCTAAGTAGTACAGTCAACAGGACTTCTTGATAGACTAGTCAAAAGAGATGAGAGAAAAAAATGATGAAGAGTGACAGCAAGATGTATAGACTGACACCGTCCAGACAATAAATGTAGAGACATCAATGACATTATCAAGTAGGAAGAAGGGAGGATCGAGGAAAGACAAAAGGAAACTATTGGATTTTGCATGTTCAATATGGAGTCATTTTGGAGCATCTTTACCTCCTATTCTTTGCATATCATGCATACCAAAAATTACTGACCGAGTTTGTCCTGCGCTGGTTGTCCCTTCAGTAGGATCAGCTCACCTCCCTCATGCAGGGCTCTAATCAGGGCTATACAGTGCCTCAAACAAGGAAGCCAGGTCTTTTTGTTTATGAGGGATTCCCTTCCCACCTGAGGTCTATCTACCCTCTAAATCAAGGTCTGGATGTTCAGAAAGTCTCAACTTCCCTCCTGAGAATCTCTTGCTGTGGCTACCTTTAAATAGCTGGCCTTCTGTCCCCACGCTGGTGGTGGACATATCTAGATGTCCATTGTCATGGATGGACAGACTCTGACCATACACAACTTTGTACTGTCTTTACATAAGCCTTTTCTTTTGAGTTCTGCCATGCCTCAGGCACTGCATTTTCCTGAAACCCCAATCTTTTTGCCAAATTGAACACAAAATACCAAGAATTCTCTGCGTAGCCAGCACCTCATCAGCTGCCAACTTTAAATCTACATTGAAAATTATTTTTAAATTTCACCACTTTTTCCTGTTTCAAATGATTATTCCTACTAAATAAATATTTTTCCACTGATTGTTATAGTTAACTACTTTTTTTCTGGAGGTTAGGGGTGGTACCTAGTATTGAACCCAGGGGCACTTAACCACTGAGGCACATCCCCAGCCCTTTTGTTATATTTCATTTAGAGACAGGGTATTGCTAAGTTGCTGAGGCTGGCTTTGAATTTGTGATTGTCCTGCCTCAGCCTCCTAAGGCACTGGACTCACAGGCATGTTCCACCATGCCTAGCAGCTATAACTGCATTTTAACTTTGATTAAACACCTTGGGAATACCAGCTTAGCTCCCAGGTGGGTTATTCATCCTACCTATGAACTTCTACAGTTTACTGGTGTTTTGGCAGGAGCACTCTTCACCCTCAATGTAGGGTTTCTTCAAGTGTCTGTGTCTCTTACTAGACTGGGGACATTTTTGTTCTCAATACCCAGTCAGTCCTGACAAATGGATGACTTCAATTTTTTTTTCTTGAATAAGAACAATAACAATTATAGCTAACATTTAGAGCATGCTTACTATAGGCCCAGTACTGTGGGAACATCTTTTCAGGTGTCCGCTCATTAGATTTGAATGACCGTCTTAGATGGTTGTTTATTACTTTCATTCTCTTGTGATGCTACTTTGAATTAAGAAATGGATATTGATGGACAAATAAATAGGTCTACCTGGGTACTGATACAATGAAGCATACACTACTAGATGTCTGAAAAGTTATAGAATATGTCTGAAATATACAATGATATTTAAAAAATACTCTTTGTAAAAATACTCTTCTTCTGCAAAGTGTTAGTCACTAGCATCTGTTAATTCTCCACAGCCTTTTCTTAGGTACCTGTGCCCAGGGCCAGTGTTTAAGTAAAACCTGCTGAGCAACAGGAATAGCAAACCAGAGACTGAAAAGCAACAACTAGCACCAAAAATACAAATTCACTTTTATCTCTGCACTTACATTCTAGTAGGGAACATGAAAGGGACACAGTTAGCCATGATACAAAGGAGGAAGTAATAATATACATTAGAAAGGTACTTATAAAATGTTATGGTAAGTCAAAGTGAAGCTACTTCCAACAAGGACAATTAATTTAGACATGAACACCATTGGTTTCTCATCCATTCAGTGATTCATCAAAAAACATGAATTCAGTGCAAAGTACAAATAGGGTATATGCTGGAGATAAAATGTAGCGAAGCATTTTGAACTCCTTATTACCAAAAACAAGACAAAACTACTATTTTTAAATTCTAGGAAGCAATTTACTTCCAGTGACTTCTAAGGGTACAAAAGCCAATTTCTCACTTGTCTCAAGGAATCAATCTAGTGAATACTAGTAAGTTCTGCAGTCGTTAGTCACCGTTGAAGCACAGTTTGGGGGAAGCCTTAAGCACTGGTAAAAAGTCCAAAGCTTCATATGGATTTGCTAATTTTTCTATATAGTAATTTTTTCTTCACTGCAAAAACTGGTTGGAACCAGATGGCAACAGATTTCTGACAGATTATATTAAATTATTTTTTTTCCTGTTTGTTTATTTGGTTTATTAATGAGCCAACAGAAGAAAGGAGTACTGGGGACTGGGTGCTAAGAACCAGGAAAAATTGAAATAGGGGTTCCCATAAGGGAAAGAAGATTGAGTCCCAGGGACACAAAGGCAAGCAAAGATGTTGAAGGGATTGTGGGGGACCCCATGTCAGGCATGGCTGATGGCCTCTAGGAGCATGTCATCTACATCCTTATTTAGATACTGCTAAGTATTAGGGTCACCAGCCTTTGCTAATTCTACTTAACTTTCTCTTGGGTTATAAGAAGAAGGAGCCCAGACTCCCTTGGTTGTGCTGGGTGAAGCTCTTGCTATTATATTTGCACATTAAAGGAAAGGATGACCCCAAAAGGCTATAAAACATGGGACACTTCAGTTCTCATCAATGAATAAATATGGTCTCAATTCCCAAAAGACTTACAGTCTTAGCCCTTAATAAACAAGTAAAATCCAACTTGTTCTATATGTGGGGGCAGGAGGGTTTCAGCAGAGGCCAGAAAATGGAAAATCCCAGATCATGCAGGGTGTTGTTTTCCTTTTAATTGGAAGAAGAGAAGAGTCTTCTCTCTCCAAAAACCTTACTTAAAATGTACTTTGGGGACATAATCCATCTATAAGCTGGGACTTTCTACATAAATTAGAACAGAATGTACTAAGTCTTCACAGATGCATGATCAGAAAGATATTCCTACTTGAGAAATGAAACATAAACAATTCTTTTCAGTTCCTGATTCCTAATCAGTAATGAGGTAGCATATTTTATTCTATATAATTATTTTAGTTCCATAAAAATCCATCACTATCAGGCACCATTTATAGTCTTAATCTAGAGTATATGTTAAAGTATTTGACTACACATAATTTTTTTACTTGAATACTATGATTGCAATGAATCTTGATTTTTCATTAATCTGCAAAAATTAATAAAATTAATTAAATTATATCAATCTTAAAAGATTCTCTTAATGCTGATATTTGCCTAATAGCAATGTGAACACAGTATGCATGACAGTAAGAAAATCTCTTGTGTTCACGCAAACGTACCTTCACAATTTTTAAAAGATGTATAGATAGAGTTCTTATAATGCTTGAAGTTCTTTCTCAGCCTCTCAAAAATTTTATAAAGGAAGCTGGGCAAGAGACATCTACATTTTTCTAAAGAGGAATCTGGGTGTAAAGGTCGAAGGATTGGCTCAAGGCTATAAAACACTAATTGGCTTTATCTCCCAACTCCTAATGTGGAGCCCCTGCTAATATGCCACAATGCCACTCTGGAATCTACAATAATCCTAGATTTACAGGGTTCCCTGGAGGTGGGGGATAACCTCCAAATCATAAATTTGAATTAATGCCACTTTTTAAGAAATCAAACTTATCTTTCATAGTGTTTACCTATCAATTCAAGCAATGGAATAATTCTAGAGATTGAGAGCACATTCATAACCTGGAAGAATTACTTTATTGTTACTTAACAAATATTTATTCGTATTTAAATCCTATAAAGTATTTGAGATGATTTGTTAGCTACACACAGAAGGGGAAAAACACATTTTAAAGTTTTGCCAGTAGCCAAAGCAATAAAGTCAACCTCAGTTTTTTTCCCATCTATTATATCACAAGTGAAATCAATATCCCAGAGGCTGATAATTATTTTTTTAAAAAAGGAGGAATATAGGCTTGAATCAATTAGACAAAGAAAATGGAGGTAATTATGATCTTATGATAAACCCAAAACTGAGAAGAAAACTGTCAAGTGAATTTTCTCGTCAGCATCTCTGTCTCATGCTCTAAGCAGCATGGCCTGCACTAATTAGGATTAGGGCCAGATAATTTCTTCTTCCATAGCGAGAAAATACTGCCTCTTTTCTTTCTTTATTTTTTTCTCTCTTCTTAAGAAAAT
Organism: Callospermophilus lateralis; assembly: GCF_048772815.1. Lineage (NCBI taxonomy): Eukaryota > Metazoa > Chordata > Mammalia > Rodentia > Sciuridae > Callospermophilus > Callospermophilus lateralis. The sequence goes on from NC_135321.1 coordinate 15,125,996, forward strand.
GATGCTGGATATAGGAAGTGAATATAAAAGATGAAAAAACAGACTTAGAGAGGCCACATGCAAAATATGTTAAGGATGTGATAGAAATAGTCATTTTAATTGACAATATTCTCTACAAGGAAATGATGCTCTTGAGAAAGAAAATAACTTTAACACATATAACTTTTTCTAAGTGAGGGTTCTCTTTGAGAGGCACGCTAAGTACCTGTCTCCAACATAGAGGATGAAAGAAGTAAAATGTGGTAGACTTCCTAATTCACTGACTGCTCAATCCCTATAGGCAAGGACTAGTCCGCCTACCCAGACAGCAGCTAGCAGGCTCTCAGTGATACCTGTGGATGCATGATAAAGGGTTCTGATTAGCTGAATTTCCCTATCAGCTCAATTCATAATATGAACCTTATATGTGTGGATTGCCAATGTTTTAAGGAATTAGAATACATGAAATTACTTTTGGTCTCAAAACATTTCTGATCTTTTTCTTTTAGTGTTTAAAATACTCATTCAAAACTTCACAGTCATTTAGTGCCTCAGAGCTGCTTTTAGGGATATTATTGCACAGTGTTCAAAAGAATTTGAATGTTTGGACTATTTACAAATTAATAAATTTTTAAGTTAGATTATAGGTTATCTTCAGTTATGTATTGTTAATAAATCAATTTATATTTGAATAATTGAATAAAGCAACACTCCTGTATACAGAATGATTTGGATTTGGTATCTACTTTCCTCATTCTCTTCTAAGGAATTTAACTGTCTTCAAATTCTTTTTTTCCTTATTCTTTATTGGTGCATTATAATTATGCCTAATAGCAAGATTCATTGTGAGATGATCATACATGCATATAACATAATTTGGTCAATTTAATTCCCATTCCTTCCCCTTTCCCCCCTCTTCTCTCCCTGCACAGAGTACTTTATTCACTTAATTCACATATTTTTATTAAACACTTTTCATGCACTGCAAGCACAATGGCGAGCAAAACAAACATCCCCTGCCTTCCATATGTTTACTTTCTACTTAAAATCAGTAAATAAAATAAATAACCCAAATGTGTACTTGGCCAGAGTGACACATAACATTAAGAAAATAAAGTGAATAGAGACATGGGGTGTGCATGGAAGGAGGGAGTGCAATTTTAAATAAGACAGTAGGAGGTGGCTTCACCGACAGGTGGTTTGAGCTCAGATTCCAAGTGAGGCCACCAACCAAGCAATCAGCCGGGGGAAGAATGTTTGGGGAGATGGATTAGATTATGCAGAGGCACCAGCGTGGCTGCTATATGTTGAAGAAACCACAAGGAGGCAGAAGAGTGGTCTTGGCAATAGACACAGTGGGTAAGTCACCGAGATGATGGTTGTGAGGTCCGTGTGGTCCTGATAGGCCGGTGCATGGACTCTAGCTTTTACTCTAAGCAAAGTATGTAGCTGTTAGTGCAGATGAGAAAGCAAGTTATTTAAAAGAATTGCTCCTCTACTGTGTTGAGATTAGAGAGTGGAGACCAGAACAATAGCTGGGAGAAAAATTTTGGAGATGGCAAACCAGGAGATCCAAACCAGGAGATCCAAATAATGCTGCAATTGTTGGTTAAAAACTCAGTTGGAGGAGCTGGGGCAGTGGCTCAGCGGTAGAGCACTTGCCTCACACATGTGAGGCATTGGGTTCGATCCTCAGCACCACATACAAATAAATAAACAAAATAAAGGTATTGTATCCATTTACAACAAAATATTAAAAAAAAAAAAAACTCAGTTGGAGACAATGAAAACAACAGTGAATTCTCTGTTCTGAATTCGACACTTATCCAGTCAAGGGAATACTGGTCTATCATGGGTCAAAGCTAAGCTTGCAGCTTAGGCAAGGACACACCCCAAACACGTGCTCTCTTCTCTCAAACAGATAATAAGGGGAAGGTAAAAAAGGCTTAAGCCAGATTCTTTATCCAATAAAATAATTTACTCTTTTTCCTCTGGATCAGAGTGAGTGATGGGTAAGGGAAAACTAGAAAGGTACTATAGTAGTGGCCCCTCCACCTCGAACGAGCAAGAGACAGGGCCACATCCTTCCCCAACACACCTTGCTTTTTCTTCACTCAGTGTGTTGGATTTAACCATTAAGCCTGTTACTAAGCAAGAGCATGGGACAGACATCTCAAAGGGGAGAAGGCTGGCAGTTTAGCAGGGCAGTCTTTTCCCCACCTTCATGAGGTTGCTCCCAGTACCCACCTCAACCCGTGCTCCATTGTGGATCCGCCTGAGACCACAGGTAAGCAGGAAAGATTTTATCCACAGGATGCTCTGAAGTATATGTTCATTAATTTGGGATGATCCCGTCTCTACATCTTAGCCCAAATTATTTGCAGGAGCATTATTCGATACTCATCAGAATTTCTACAATTAGATAAAAGTATAATATAAAAATAGTAAAAGTGTAATGAACTAAAATGCCCCCAAGTTTGAGTATGAATCCTATCCTGTCAAATTTCTAGTGGAAGATAAATAAAATATAAAGATTCATTCTGCTTGAAAATTGACATACAAACTTTACATCCAAAGGATGTAAAGTCTGAAATTATCTGACCTTTATGAGTTAAAAGTGTAAGAAGTAAACATCTTCCTCAAGGTATATTCTGCTTAGTTTCAAAAGAAGGGATTTTTTCAGTCCATGTAAACTAAGAGTTCTTTGAGCAGCTATGGCTGAATTGTCTCTCAGTGAAGCTACACTCTTCAAGACTCAGTGAAATTAGCTGAGAGGGGCTGGAGTCAAGTTCCAGGATCCAGAATGCATACTGAAGTAGGGTGGCCTTCTGGGGACACAGATGGCAAGTCCCCCAGTGGGTGCCTATGCAGACAGGTCTTCTCTAAGGTAGTATCTGAGAGGGGCTGAATCCAAGTTACAGAACTGCCCCAGGGACTGTATTCAGGACCAAGTTCAGCCAGCTTGCCACCTGAGGCACGTGTGGGCATGACTTCTCCCAGAGCTTTTGACAGATGATCCTGGTGGCAGGGCCAACGCAAAAATGGGTCTGCAGCCAATGTCTGAGGAAGGGAGGTCATTTCTGTATCTGCAGATGGGACCACTGTTGACAAACCTGCCACTCAGGTGTGAGCCTGCCCTTTCAAAAAACTCCTTTGGGGTCTTGGGCTCCATCAGAATTTTACAACCTGTTATCTGAATCTCAAACTCCTACAAAAGTACTTTTGTCTGAGGAGGGTTGCAATATTCTTGTTGCCATGAGGGGATACAAGTGGGACACCTTTCAGCCCACCATCTTGCTGTCATCACTTCCCTAGAGGAAAGAATTTGAAGACATACTTGTTACTAATCATTACCACTTGAAAATTTTCTAATCCAATTTTATCTCAAGAAGAGTTATTTAACAAAAACATTTTGCCTTTAAGAGCATCTTAAATAAATTTTTCTTGGGCCTATTCAGCATATATTAATTGAAATAACCGAACCACTAAATTGACTCTGGCTCACCAACAAGCAAATGGACATTAGTAAAAAGACAATGGGGCTCACAGAGGAGCTGAATTAGATGAATTATTTTTTAACTTATTTTTTATTTGTTTCAATTAGTAATACAAGACAGCAAAATGCATTTCATTTCCTTGTACACAAATGGAGCACAACTTTTCATTTCTCTGGTTGTACATGATGTAGAATCATACCATTTGTGCAAACATAATGATGCAACTGAGTAGCCTTATGGTAGAAAATCAAAGTTGAAACCCCATATCACGTTATATACAAAAAACATTCAAATTAGATTAAACATATAACTATATGAAGCAGAGGCTGAGGGTGTGGCTCAGTGGTAGGATACTTGCTTAGCATGCACAAGGTCCTGGGTTTGACCCCAGCATCACCAAAAAAAACTTTTTTTCAAAACAAAACAAAGAACCTTTTTTTTCATTTAAAAAGGGAAACAAAGAATACTATATAATATCAGATAGTAAACATTTTAATAAATTACAAAAGGTACGATTCAAAAAAAGAAAATATTAACAAATCCGACTGCTATGCTTGAATGTCCTCTTCAAAACTCGTTTTGAAATCTAATTGCACTGCAACGTGAACAGTGGGAAACTTGTAGAGGTGAGTAGCCATAAGGGCTCTGCCTCATGAATGGATTAGGGCTGTTATCAGGAGAGTGAGCTGGTTATTGTGGGAGCAGATTTCTTATTAAAGGTTGAGTTTGACCCCCTTTCTCCTTTATCTTGCATGCACTATCTTGACCCTCATGCCACCCCTCATGGAATGAGGAAGCCAGAAGGCCCTCACACATGCCAGTGCCTTCATCTTGGATTTCCTGACCTCCAGAACCATTAAGAAATAAACTTCAGTTAATTATAAATTACCCAGTCTTAGGTATTCTATTATAATAGCACTTAAAGGACCAAAACATCAACCATATAAAAATTCTAAGCTTCTATACATAAAAGAATAAAAAGCATAATGAACTATTACACATATACATAACAGAAAGGGGGGTGGAGATGGCTTTAAATCCAAAACAAACAAAGGGCTACTACAAATCAATAAGGAAACAGGAAAAAAAAAAGAGTAATTATGAGAAAGAAAGCACCATTCAGAGAAGACAAATTTCAAATGACCAATAAACATGAATAAAAATGGTTTTGAAGTCATTAGTAATCTGGAAAATACAAATTAAACCACAAGGTGATCCTACTATATACATGAAAGTCATACAAAACCATGAATCGAAGAAAATGTGGAGGAAAGGAAATTTTATTCATTGCTGACTAGTGCAAATTGACACCATAATACTGGTGAGCAGTTTTGCCATGTCTCATGAAGTTGAAGCTATATGTTATCCCAGGTTCCAGAAATTCCACTTATATGTACATAGCCCAACAAAATGCATGCTTGTGTGTAGATAAGAATTTTGTAACAGAAAAAAAATCTGAATTCAATCTGTCAATTAACTGAGTAATGGCAAACTTAACAGTATGATAACTGAATTAGAGATACATGTATCAATATAGATGTACATCTCTAAATTCAAATTGAGCAGGAAAAAGAGTAGCATTTAAAAATAAACAACATATTTTATATATACACACACACACACACACACACACACACATACACACAGTGTTTATCAATGTTCAATTCCAGACTGCATATAAAATTTAAGAATGCAAAATTATACAGTAAAATCATATTTTAAAAAGTTCATCGTATGGCAAACTCCAAACTTCAGATAATGAGGGAGAACATGGTGGAAAAGAGGACGTATTACTTGAGCTACATGGTATCAGTGAAAGCATGTGCATTATAGTTCAAACCCATTTTTCATGTATAGTCATACTACTTTTTGAAGGTTCTTAATCTCCCTCATAATTGTAGAAATGAAAATATTGTAGAGGTTTAATTAGCTAGAAAATATATTATGTGGAAGCTCTCTTCTTGGCATTTCTTTCTCCAGTCTATTGAAGTAAATCAATGTTTACACTTCATGAGGATTTTGACACATAGAATCCTAATTTGCAAAGAATAATTTAGCATTAATGAAAGAAATAATTAATTCTGTTCACAAAAGCAATTATTAGTTCATAAAGGCTTTGCCAGCCTGTGATGAGCACACATCATTGATTTACATAACTTTTTCAGAAAATTTACAAACATGATTTAATGTAATAATGATGCATTCAATTTGTTCATTAAAATAAACTTTTGTTATATACTATATTAAAATGTAGTAAAATCTGTAATTTTCACAGATCAATATTTCAGTGCCTGAATTATATAGCCTAGATGTCTGAGTTCAAACTAACCATAGATTTGACCCAAAATTCATTATAGATTTAATAGACTCCTTTTGTTAACTCAGGTATGAGAAATTTGGGGATGGAGCTTTGTTTCTAGAATTATGCACAGCTAGAAACTAAAAGATGTTTATATTCTTAAATAATTTTTCAGTTCTACTTTGTCTGGGGTTCTGCTATGTTCTTCTATTATTCTGGAATGGAAATGAGGGCTGTATACAAGAGATATTAAAAGAGAGCCTTTAGGACAAAGGAAGTAGAAATGGGGAGGGATGTCCTAGTATGACTTTAGGTTTGCAGCACAGTTGATCACATGAATAGTGCTGCCATTAACTAAGATAAAAATCAGGTTTCATGAAAAGATGACAAATTAAATTTTGCATATGTTAAATTGGAAGTATCTATGAGCAATTTAGACCCACTGGATGTCCACTTCTCTAGACCTCTGTAGGACCTTGAAGACTGAGTACCAATGAGCTTCCATCATTCATTAACAAATATATGAAGATTTGTATTACCTGCCAGGCACACAGCTAGATTTCAGTGACTCCAAGATGAATAAGACAAAGCCCCTGTCTTCACAGGTTATCATGTGGAAGGTCATCAAGGTCAAATGATAATGTATTGTTCTGTGTGCTATCATAAGAGCACACTGCAGGCATCTGAAAATTCAGGAGATGCCTAGAGATATCAAGTATTTCACAAAAGCAATGGTTGATCTTCATCTTAAAATGTTTATTACACTTTCAAACCAAAGATTCCAAGGGCTTACTTCTTCTTGGACTTGAGACATTATTTACAGTATTTCCAGACTTAACAAACAAAAGCATGGGATTCTAAGATTTTTTTTTTTTATGCTGAGAATCCCTCTATGAGCCTTGTGCATGCTAGGCAAGTGCTCCGTCACTGAGCTAGACTTCCGGCACCTGTTAGATTTTTAAATTCAGGTAAACAACGTATTATTTTATAGTATAAGTATGATTATTATTGATCTTAACATGATTGGACTAAAATTGAATGGAAATCCTCTATTTTTCCCATAATCTTAATATTACTATCAATATCATTGAAAAAGTAAGTGTAGAGAGAGAAAACATTAGCCAACAAAAGAATGAGTTACTGTTAGAAACTAGATAATTAGAATCTTAAAAAGAATAGACAATGCATGTCTATATTCTCTTTTCTAAATGTTCCTAATAACAGAATATATGTTCATGTATTGATGCTTTCCAAAATATCTCTGTTTGGCAAGAAGAAACATAAATATATATTAGGTTTTTGACATCTGCATTACTAGACCTAACAGACAAATATTCCTTGCCCTTAATAATGTACCCAAGCAATAACTGTTCGGATTCAAATAATTTCACTTATAAGTTATGACAGTTGGTTTGCCAATGTCACAGTAATAGCTGTAACTTCTTCATTAGAGAATATTACTGTTAATTACCTGTGAATCACACTGGTGAAGTTGCTTGTAAAACTACGTACAAACCAACAGTATTGATAGCAATGAGCAATAGAGGTTACAGAATTCCTGGCACCACCACAGTAACTTTAAAAGTCACACTCTAACCTCTAATTTTAAAATCTTTCACTTTCATACATTTCCTGAGTAGTCAACAGATTAATCCCCCTGGAACTTTATTACCTCAGCAATGAAATATAATGGTTGAAATAAGTGATTCTGAAAATCTGTACTTTAGTAAGTTATTTTATTAAAATATAAGCTTGAAGACATTTACCAACAAAAATAGTAAATAAAACAAAACAAATAATAGTACCAAAAACCCAGCACAGTAGTGCACACTTTAATCCCAGCAATTTGGGATGCTGAGGTAGGAAGATTGTAAATTCTAGGCCACATTAGGCAACTTAGCAAAACTCTGTCTCAAAATATTAAAAATAAAAATGTCTGGGTATATAGCTTAGTAGTAGAATGCCCCTTAGTTCAACCCCCAGTATCACACACTCATACACACACAAAGGAATAGTACTTAATATTTCTTTTTCTAATATAATAAAAAAATAAAATTTTTATAAGGATTCATATTAGTCTACCGAGTAATTTTTATTATGAAGGGACATATCGAAAATATGACGAGATAATACTAACTAGTAGTTCATTTTGTTATAATCTCTGTCATTTCACTACTAAAAATTTGATAAAATGCCTCAAAATGCATTTATGTTTATATCTAACTCAATTGTAAAATAGATTCTATGGAGTCAAATGAAGTACATGTATTTGATTTTAACAAACATTAGATAGACTGAGCCATGAACCATTCTTAATATTCTATTCTTAATGCTCACTATTACTTCATACCATAATACAATAGGGAAACAATGGTCCAGAGAGATTCAATAATGTCCCCATGATCAATAAACTGGAATGGGACCAAGATTAGAACCTAAGTAAGCTGGATCCAAAATAGAGCTCTTGACCATGATGGAGGCTGGCTCTCACACATCAAAATCTTGAGGGTGTAAATATACAATTGGATTGAAATGATCTAGGCAACAATTAACTGTCAACCACATGCTAGAAACTTTACTTAAGTTATCTCAATTCATCATCACATCACTGAAAATAGGGTTTTATTATTCCCAGGTTATTGAAAAAGCCCAGAGGCAGAGAGACTTGAAGAAAACCATAACACACAGTGGCTGCCAGACCCTGCATTTCAACCAAGGTCTCCGTGGCTTCAGAACCCAAGTCTTCACATACCTGAATGTTTCAATCTATCCACTCCACAAGATACACATATTTCAAAACGTATGTTGTGTATGATTGATATATTCATTTTTAGGCAATGAAAATAATTATTTATTTTTTTTAAATAAAAAGAGTTCTTTCGATTTCTCAACCCTACTTCTTCAAATCTACCTCCTTGAAAGGTGGGAGGGTGGGAATTTCATGAAAATCAAAGGGGAGATCAGTAGAGGAAAGGGACTAAGGAGTGGGAGGAGGGGAGGGAGTGTGTAAGTGCTACAGAGTGATAATGGCCAAATTATATTGTTGTATGCATGTACAAACATGTAACAACAATTCCCATCATTATGTGCAGCTATAATGTACCAATTAAAAAATGTGGAAAAATCTTTTTTTTTCCCTGATACACACACACACACACACACACACACACACACACACACACAGCTTCACTTTGAGCTATAGGAATAAATTCTTCAATTGAGAGTTCTTCAAGAGAAGAAGCTGTACCTGATTCATCCTTGTATTCTCAGAGTTTAAGACTGCATTTTCATAAAGTTGGTGCTCAGTAGATGCTAAATGAAATAATGAAAACATCTCCATATTTTTTTAATTTAAGAGAGAAGTTTCAGGCAACACAAATAGGATCTACTACATACCTCTTCCCAGGACTAGGAAACCAATGGTAACTTGTTAATATAGTCAGGTTCTGGTAAAAACTACAAATCCTACCAGCATCTTCTCCCAACCCCAGAATCAAATGTGTAACCCTTCAAACCAACCAGTTAATAAATCCAGGCTCCAACAGCAACAAACTATGACCTCACTGGGAAAGGCTGCCATTTATATTTCACTTACTCTTGCCCTTAATTCTAATGCCTGTTTTCACTGCTATGAGGTTTATCCACTTCATCTTGCTGCAGAAAGAGCAAGCAAGAAAGACATTTCCTAAAGTAGTCTGTAAAAATTAAGAATATGAGTAGTAAAATACAAAAATCAAAATTATATTTTAATTCCAGTATAATTAATTGGTAGGCACTAACTTCTGTTTCATATCTTTACCAAATTGAACATATATATTTTATTTCTAAATATAAAATATACAAGTATATTTACACTTATATTTATACATTTGTATTTTTGTAGAGTCTAGATTATTATGTGATGGTGTGTGAGTGCACTCACACATACAATAAGGAGCTCTACACTGAAAGGTGGCTCATTCTGTAAGTTTGCTTTTAGACCGACTTTGAATTTTGGCCATACATTTATGTGAAATTAATTTAATAGATTTGTCTGTAGGGAAGGGAATATTTGAGACATAGTTTCTGTTCTCAAAGGTCTTATCCCATAGTAGAAAAGACAGATATAGATAGACAGATATAGATATAGATATTTATTTATTTAGATAAAGATATATAAATATATAGATATGTATCTACTGTTGGTGGAATACAGAATGAGAAAGAAAGGAAATTTCTTACTGTTTACTAGACATGAAACAACATAGAATTCTGCTTTAAATCAGAGTTCAAGGAATTGTTTTAAAACTCCACTGCAGCACTGTGGTCCATATTACAGAGTTTTCTGAGAGACTGGAAACAAGAGAGAAAGTCACAGAGAGGGGCTCTCAAATCTAGCTCAGATCAGCAAAGCTTTAAACAGATAATCTCACCAAAACACTGTAAGGAAGATCAGAGGAAACAATTCTTATCGTTAAAACAGGAATTCACTGTGCCTCATTTGTGGAAATGAGTCTCCTGTCAGTAAGTCTACCAGTGGCTACTCCCTTCAGGTCTAGTGTCACCACTTGAATCCATTGCTCTTCCTTTGAACACTCCCCCCCCCCATAAGACCAAGCTGAAATAATCAATCTGTGACCTTTATGAACATAATCAATGAAAACGCACTTTAAATGCACATACCATCTTACCATGCACAGCACTGAGGATCTTCCAGCAAAGTGGATCTGTGACATGCAATTAATGGAGTAGTTTCAGCTCCAGCTCATCTTTCCAAAAAGCCACATCATGTCACCAGTTTGAAAGACATATGATGAAAAAGATTTTTTGTGTGTGGGTTTGAGTGGATATATGTGTGAATTTAAGGCAATTATATGTGTCCTTTAAGAAGAATCAAAATTGAAATATCTTCAAGTTAGATTTTGATGGAGAAGATTAATTTTCTGTACCACACTTCATCAAAATTGCCTACCCACACTGACTGGCAGCAAGAAACCAATTCTGGCAGCTTTCAAAGCTGGTTTTAAAAGATTTACATTTGTATAAGCTATGTATTTTGTGTTTAATAAGAAAGCTGTATCCAAAAATCTCTTGTCTTTTTGGATCTCTGCCATCATGATATGCAGTACTGTTGGTATTATAACAGCTGGCCATCGATATCAGTATCAGAGCCAGATGTGTTAAACTGTTCTCACACATATGGCATTCTCTTGGATGCTGTGCAAAAGTAGACAAACAGGAGCTCCTCCGCAAATACTGAATAATATAGGTTACATTGTAACTTGTGTGATGGATGAAAGCTATGGAACAGAAATTGATTTATATTTTAGTGTTGACTTTGTGACTATGTTGCTCTGAAAGCATAAACAATGGCCCCTTTCGCTTGGCCGCAGTTTCTCTCACTGAAGAAGAAAAGTTTGCTCTCCTAAGTCATCCCTATAATCCCTCTGTCTCTAACATTCTAGAGTTTTCAATGGAGATCATGTATCATTACAAAGAAAAATCAGCCAGGTACTACGTTAATCATTTGGCTCAAAGGATCATCTAGATCCAGCAGATATCAGGACGAACATTTAATTAAATATGTTCAGCAGAGAGCAAGCTGTTTTAAAAGCTCAGGGCATGATGAAATCAGGCTACTTAGATCTAAATGTGTACATGTATTGAGACATCACATTGTTCCCCATAAACATATATAATTATTATATGTCAATTAAAGATAAAATAAAACAAATTGCAATTGATATCCTTGCATGTCTTAGTTTGTCAGGATAAGCCCATGTATAACTATAAAAAAGCTAAATAAGTTAAAAAAATAAAAATAGAAAATGATTTTTAAAATAAAGTACTTAACTATACACCAAAGACCCCAAAACAAAATAAATTAAAGCTCAGAACAGGTGATTGCTATGTATCAGCCTATTGCTGTAGGCTGCAGAATGTGCAGCAGATTTCATCACCTTCACATAAAGACTTCTCACTAACACTCTAACAACCTTTTGAAATAAATCCTCCAGCCTCAGATGATTCCATCCACCTCAGTCTCCTGACCTACCTCAGTACCTTTGGCATGCTGCTCCTGGCACCTTGAAAGGACTTGACTTTTCCCTTGGCTTATTTGATTCCTCCTCTTCCTTCAGATCTCAAGTCCAGCTTCACCCTTTCAGGAAAACCTTTCTAAGAGACCACCTGGCTACTTCCATTTCCTTCCGTCTAGGCACAAATATTGATGTGAACTTCTTGGTAACAGGACCCCAAATGCCTTTTTAAACAAATCAGTGCTGCTTCTCTCATGGGGCTGTCAATTTAGGAAAGTGGAGCTCAAGGCAGTTTGGGTTATTATCACTTTGTACACTGGCTGACAACAGGGGACCTTTGATGAGTACTTTTGAATAAAAGAGTACTCTTGTTTTTCACACACTATTATGATACAGTGTGATATCAACTTTTATATTATACGGTTACTGTCAATATTATTTTTGGCTTCTCCTTACAAGCCCTCCCTAGGCAAACTTTGTAGTAGACTAAACTGAAGCCTCAAATTTTTACTTTTAGAAACTACACAGACCCACAGATCAACAAAGCTTCAATTTTAATGGACACACTCAATTTTCAGTTGTATAACTCTAAAAGTCTTCACCCCTAAAGATCTTTTCTCACACCTTGTTCCTATGATTAGGATGAAATTAGAAAGAATAAACATCCCATTTTGAAGAGAAATTAAACGGAACCTAGTGTCACTGGGCTTTGCTGGTTTATACAGAGGAAGAGCATCACCATTATGTATTCAGGGGCATCAGTTTAAAAAAAATACTCTTGAAAAATTAATTGTCAGGTTAAAGTATAAAATATCTTTTGTATTGTAGTACAATTTGACATGGGTAATAAGAGGAATTATCTTCCTTTGACATAGAATAAATGCCTCTTATAAATTAACAAATCCCATCTATAGTTTATTATCTACTTTAAATTTTGTACCTCTGCAGACTGAATCTAAATGTCATTTAGCCCTCCTCCAACCACTCAGTCTGTATCTCAAGAGACTTGGCAGGAATGCACTTATGCTTTAGAAATTCAAGGTGATCACCTACTAAATAGTGACAGAGGCAAACATTAATGACACACACACAAAAAATGTCACTCCTCATCTTTTCATCAGGAAGCATACCCTTGTCCTCTTTATTATAAGGCTGTTCTCCTTTTTATTTTCTTCTCCAAAAGTATGAAGTGCTAGAGAGACTTCAGGGATTTCAGTCTAGATTATGGCACAGTTTTTCTCCATTTAATAATATGTTGTTCCCGGAAATGATGGGGAGGAAATACAGTAAATTGGACAATTTACCTCATCTTTCCCAACATTTTAACATTTTGATTTTAAGCATAACATTTATAATGTAATTTAAATCTCAAGGTTTAGCACATTATCTTAAAGTGCTTATTCATAAGAATGACATATAAAATGGGAATAAAACAAATGTAAAACCATGTCTGTACATCATAGAAGAGAGAAAAATAAATCCTTATTTCAGAGAGTAATATCATTTTGTGACATTTTCTACAGTATTCCCTTATTTATCTAATAAAACCTTCCACAGTCCTATCGAAAGGTGTTCTATCATTCACACAGTTCAAATGGGGGTGGCTCATCATGGCGGTCACATCCTGTACCAGGGAGCAGGATGGGAGACTGAAGCTGTGCCCATCACAGACCTCCAATCTCTAGCGCTATTTGGGGCCAAGTATTGTTTTAATATGTTTGGGATCCCAGGCATGAGTAAACACAGAGACCACATTTTTCATGTACAATTTTAATGTTATAAATAAGACACCAACCCAGTTAGAGGGACTCACCCCAGAACCATGTCACCCTAGCAGAAGAGGAGGAGGAGGCGGCCCTGTCTGCCTAGCCACCCTGCTTGGGGCATCCAAGGCTAAACAAAAGCATCCACTGGGGCTTCACAGCCCCTCACCCTGAAACACAGATCTCCTCCCTTTCCTGCACCCCCACCACCATGTTGGGGTCCTCCCTCATAATCCCTAATTGATCAGTTGATTATTAATATTTCAAAATCTTTCATATGAGATTAAAAATTAAACCTTAAAAAGTTTGAAAGTTTGGCATATGCAAAGCTATTGCATTAGCTTGCTAGAATTGCCATAACATAAATCAGCCAAAGACTGGGTGACTTGAATGTGTTTCCCCACAGTCCTGGAAGGCAGAAGTCTGAGATCAAAGCATCAGCAGGGTTGCCTTCTCCCCTTGGCTCATAGAATAGCATCTTCTCACTTCCTCTGCACATGGGTGTCACTGATATCTCTGTCAGTCCAAATTTCTTCTTTTTATAAAAATCCAGTTGCCTAGGATTAGGGCTCACCATAGCAGCCTCATTTTAACTTTAATCACCTCTTTAAAGACCATGTCTCCAAACATAAACCCTATCTACACATTCTGAAGTACAAGGTGTTAGAGCTTCAACATACAAATTGGAGAACACAGTTCAGCCAATGGTTTCCCTCTTCAGTGTGCGTTACAAGCAGGAGCTTCTATTGCTCAGGCCTACAAATGGTACCTCATCTTAAAAACTTGTAGCTATACCCATTTTGCAGGTGAAAAACTGAAGTGCAGAGTGACTACGTAGCTTCCCAAGAACTCAAAGATAGCAGGCCAGTGGTCTGGCTCCGCAGCTTGTGCTCCAGCCACAACTCTCCCTGATTGTTCTGTGAAGGAGGCAACATGACCAAGGCTAAGCCAGCCAGGGTCTCTTCCTGATGGTCTTCAAAACAGAGCTGGGGAAGGACAGTCCTTTCCTCTCTGACAGAGTTGTATGCTAGTCAGCCGGCTCCTGGCGATTTCTGCTACACCTGGAAGAACCAAACGCTCATAGGAAGATACACAGAAAGAGGATGTGATAAAGGCTGGAGACACTGGTGCTGGCTGGCCTTGTCCCTTTTGAGACTTCTCTTGCCTTAAATATATGTACTCACTCTCATCCTTAGGGTAAAACCTTTTTTGTTTGTTTGTTTTGCACAGCTTCATCTAGCCAGAGTCAGTATCTGTTGTTTTAAACCAAAAGAACTTTGACTAACATTGAGGCCACATAGTGAAGCATTTCATCAGATCAGCTCACTCTGGTAATGGACGCTATCTCCTGTCCTTACATCCAGCAGCCTAGTGCAAAACAAATCAACTTGAACAACCATCTCACTTAAATGAGTTCTTTTCTTCTAAAAACCCTATTTTGCCATTCCTCATGTTGAGAGGTATAGAAAAAAGAACAGGGAGCATATTCCAATGGCCTGATTGGCATGGAATCAGATTAGAAACCGGCCCCCTCTCCCTATCCTGTTACTCACAAATAGCCACTCTTATTAGTGTTCTCTTTTATCATCTTAGTGTGACACACTGAAACTTTAAGAAGCGTTCATTAAGCTATAACATATCATTTGGTAAGAAAGAGTGAAAAATACTCTATGAAATTCATCAGCACTTCAATGCAAAAATCAAACTGCAGCTAGTTTGCTTTTTAAGATTCACATTATGTATTGGAGAAGGAGATGTGGTAGTGTTAAGAAGCAATTAGGTGGTTGGGATACAAATCTTGGTGAGACATCATTCAAATTCTACAAAATAATTCTAAATTAAAATGCCACTAACTGTGGCTACATGTTATTAACTGGAGTCAGTCGATTCAGGTTGAATTATCAACCTGGCTGAAGTGAGGACACAGTTTTAATTAAATACTTCAATGTGGCTAAAAACTCATTTTCATAGTCATGCTGAACAAATGGCTGGTAATTTTAAAAAGCAAATGGATCAATTTCTGTTTATTTTAGCTCCTTATTAGAATTAATACATTCATTGTATATTCACTGTATCACCAATACTGTGTCCTCCATGGCTAGGAAATATAAATCAGTAAGAAATATCATTCTTGCCCTCAAAGAGAAAGAAAAACTCTATGGGTAAAAGATAAGTGGAGAACAATATTTGCTGCTTCCAGCAAAATAGGAAATCTATTGCCCTTCCAAGTATTTGTCATCAGTATACGTATATATTAAATTCTCAATAAACAATTCCTGATCAATAGTCACGTTTGAGAACATATATTACAAACCAAAGTTTCCTGAACTTATTTGACTGCAGTACATGGTAAAAATTTCAGTATGCTGACACCAAAAGGAGTTTATAAGCAGAGACAGAGAGGAGGAAGGGAAAGAGAGAGAGTATGGGGGTAGTAAAGATGGTGGAGTGAGACGGACATCATCACCCTAGGTACATGTAGGATTGCACGAATGGTCTGACTCTACTTCGTGTACAGCCAGATGAGTGAAAAATTGTGCTCCATTTGTGTACAGTGAATTGAAGTGCATTCTACTGCCATGTATAACTAATTAAAACAAATAAATACATTTTTAAAAAAGAGGAGGGACTGGGGTTGTGGCTCAGTTGTAGAGCACCCACCTAGCACATGTGAGGCACTGAGTTTGAACCTCAGCACCAAATAATATGACACATTGAGACTTTAATAATAATAATAATAATAAATAAATAAAATAAAGATGTAAAAAAAGAGGAGACAGGAGGGATCTTAATAACAAAAATCTGCTAACTTACAAGACAATATCCTTCACATTGACCAGTATTGTGAATTAAAGGAATAGAGCATCTCAGAGCTTACACAGTCAGCACAGCCTCTAGCCAATGGTCAGTTTCATACCTCACGTCACTTACGTGTGCTTTACATGTTGCTCTCCTGGCCACAAATGGGATTGGAGATAAACCAGGACGTTTCTTAGAGGCAGATGGATAATCACAGCACCACAACAGCCATAATAAGTTTTTAGCATTTTGTGTAGATTTTTAAAATGCATTTTAGAAGAAAACATACCTTGCTCATGATTTTCTTTTCACAAAACCCCAGTGTATACCTGTGGAAGGATAATGACGAGGAGCAGGGGCTCTGTAGAGACTCCTTTTGTTCCTAGCTGTCACATAGAGGTTGGACAAATGAGATTCCATGGGCTAAATTAGCTTCAGAAAGTAATAATAACATTAACAGTTACAATTGTGGTAATAATTGTATTTACCCCATAGGATCAGATGAAAAAAATCTACCATGGTGGAATAAGACCTGCCATATCGTAAGAGCTCAATAAGTACACCTTTTTAGAATGGTGGCATAAACTGTAAGGACCCTGTAATTGACAGAGTGGAGCCACTGTCACCAAATGGCTTTGAGATTGAAACTAAACATCAAAGGTGTGTGGGTCCTACATGAGACTCCAGCTTCTCTTTAAATCAGACCTAATATGCAGGCATACAATAAACACTTAACAAATATGGACTTATGACAAGAGAATTAAAAATGTTTCTTATTGACCAAATCATGAATGTTAAATGTCTCAAAACACAAGACTGGCAGATTTTTGAGCCTCGAAGCCAATGGGTAGATGTCATGACAGCAGCAGAGCAACGGTCTCTCTCTGGCTCTAGCAATGACCAAAAAAAAAAAAAGGTTGATTATGAAGAATGGTTCCATGGCCTATGTGAGACCTAAGAGACTGAAGTCCTGAGTTGTTCTTCTCTATTATTTGAATCTGATCTCCACAGTTCTGATGCCCTGCAGTGAGTGATAGGTACTCTTGACAGGCAGACACAAAACTACATTTATTTTTCTGAAAGCCATTTCTACAAATAAAGCACCTCCCCCTGCCTCTTCTCATATTTGGGAAAAGTTTATGTCCCTGTGTCTGATCAGTCTGGGAATTTCTAATAGACAGAATGGCCCCAATGAAAAAGATTCATACTTCATTGCTTGATTTATAAAGCGAATTCCCATACTATACATTTCCTATAGGGCACTTCCATGGACAATTAGGGATTCGTGTTAATGAAAGCCTGCTTCAGGAAAGAACCAAATAATTTAATTCACTCTGAGGTACAGTCAGCCCATTTTTTTCACCAGATCCATTGAGTGTCTTATCAGATATCAAAGAAAGGAGATGTAAGTATGTATGGGGGCTGGAGGTGGGAGAATAAGCCCTTCTTGTGATAATTATAAGGCTAATAAATGATACCTGCACAGATTAAGCTTAGAGATGATACCAGAAAGAGAAATACCTACACAGAAGAAAAATGATCCTAATATTAAATATTCTCTATGAAAACCATGTGGACAGGTCTCTCCTAACCAGGATATCAGAATACACCAGGCCATTGAAACCAGCTGCTCACAACTAGACTTCTCCCTACAACATGGGCTCTAATTCTTCACATTTCTGTGCTGCCACAAAGATAATTTCTGCCTGTGTTCCCTGTCTTTAATATAATACTTTCCTCCTCCATCATTACCAATATATGCCAAAGTTTACCTTATTTTAAATTAGAAAAGGATAATACTGCTGAACATAGTTTTGTATCACCTTGACAACTAAATCAAAACAAATGAAGACTTTAACATTATAAAATATTACACTATGTGCATTGGTCAATAATGCATGATTTAGGGTCTCTGTCTTCGAGAAAACTTAAAATCAAATCTGGGGAACAAGATATAAACATGACACAAAACTAATGTAATACAAAAATAGAGTGAATTCATCATATGACCCAGAATGAAAATTTCAAAGCACACTGACAGACTAATGAGATGGTTAGAGACAAGTAAGCATAAAGATCTGGGGCTCCATTCTCCGCCCAAATCAGATGCTCAAACAGAAGAGGGATGCCTCTTAGCAGGAATTCTTATAAAAACTTCTTAAAATAGGGACAACAGGCATATCTGGTTGACCAATGCATTATGAGCCATCATCTAATTCTACCTGCTGCAAAACAAAAAACAAGTGATTATACTTTTCATCTACATTAATAATAGAACATGGACCATATCAAGGGACCTACCAGAATTACTTTATTTTGCACCAAAAGAACTGGAGTATTTTGGTTGTTGTTTCATTTCTATTTCACATGTATTCCACACTTCAGAAAACAATGGCAGAGTGAGCCAGAGGATGCTATACATCAGCAGTGTACTGGCAATTCTTTGTTATATTTGTCCCAACTGAAGAACTGAGAATTAGAAGACATAATGGGAGCCTCTACAATGATTTATGGAGGAAATAATTCCCACTATAAGTGGAAACCCAGTTTATGCCAGCTCTAAAGCATTCATAGAGAGGATGTATACTTTGGATCAGAGTTAGATCAGAAATATCTTTATATCTAAAGATATGAAGCACCCTTAAACTTCAAGATTCCATGTGCCTCCCAGTGGATCTGGAAGCTGAGACAGGAAGATTACAAGTCAGCTTCAGCAAAAGCAAGGCACTAAACAACTCAGTGAGACCCTGTCTCTAAATAAAATACAAAAACAGGGCTGGAGATATGTGGCTCAGTGGTCGAGTGCCCAGTTACCAAATAAAAAAAAAATTAAAAAAATAAAGATTCCTGTGCCTTTGGAATATAAAGAGTATGTAGCTCCACATCAGTCTTTGGTAAAATCCAAATACAATAGTTTAATTACAATGAAAGAATACAGAATATCTAACTGTGAGTCCAACCAAACAGATGTTGCCATCCTTCCTTGCCCTTCTCTGTATTATTATGGGTCATCCATCCAAGCAATAATCAATATGTATATTCAATGTTACTGTGCTTACTCTAGATTAAACCCCCTAGGTCACAAATGTCTGGGTCTCTGTTTAGAAAAGGAAAGTTTATAAATAAAGATCCTATTTGCACAGAGGGAGCCCAAATGGCTTTCATTTTCTAGGAAAAAAAAATGTGTGTGTGTGTGTGTGTGTGTAATTTCCTTCTTAGGTATTCTCTTCTAGGTGATCGGTTCCAACATTATGTTGCATTCTTACAAGCATCATCTCACTGAATTCTCACTGCTACACCATAAGTATGTTATCTCCTATTACAGACAAAGAAAACAGAATTAGACAATGTATTTCATTTGGGATGCTATAAAAATCCCTTAGACTGGGTATTTCTAATAGAAATTAACTTCTCTCAATTCTGGAGGCTGGGAAGTGCAAGACAATGGCCCCCAAAGTGTCATTCATGTGGCAACCCAAGATCTTTTCCAAGATAATCCACTGAGGTATAGGGAAACTATTTCTTTAATTGCAGATTTATCAAAAATTAAGGATGAGTTTATGTCTTATTAATATTTAATATGTGGATTGATGTATGCTACACAGTCAGCATCAAGGATGACATGGGAGAAGGTGAAAGGAAGAGTGAAATTCCTATCAGAAACAGGCACTGAATGTTTGTCATCGGGGTAATACAAGGTGGGCTTCCAGTTAAATTAATTTATAAAATATATTATTCCAACTATTTTAACTCAAATAACCCTCACAAAATGGACACGCATCTTTTAAGACTACTTAAGAAACTATGGGTGGTCAATAATGTTTATAATGTAAGTACATGTGATCAATAAGAAAATATCAGAGTTGCTATTTCTCCTACTGAGAAGATACACTCCTTTATCATTCCCATTAAAGGGTAAAATAATAACATAAAATGAGAGAACACAGGATCCCCAAACTCGATATTATCAAAAAAAGTATTTAAAGTATGAATTTGCTTCCAATATAGCTAGTTTGAGCCTCACAATTAGTACATACCCTGCCTTCAGAAATAGCATATGGCAGCATGAAGCCATGATACTGAGCAATAGAAGAAGTAGGCCACCAGAACACCACTGATAAGATTTTAATGAGAGAAAAAATGGGTTTTGTACTCTAAGTATATAAAAAGTAAGTTAAATATTAGACTTTTTAAAATTTTATCTTATGCTTTTTATGTGTGTTTTATAGGACCATTTAGCACAATAAAGCATTATACAAATTATAAATTTATATGTGTACACATTATACATACAAATATATACATACTCTGTATGTGTTTGTATGTGCTGGTGGTTCAGAATATTAGCTGATAAAAAATATATATAAATCAATGCTTATGTGTATGTGTAATAACCATTTTATTTAGAAGAATGTTTAACTATAAATGCTTAGTCTTTTTATTGGTTGTTCAAAACATTACAAAGCTCTTGACATATCATATTTCATACATTAGATTCAAGTGGGTTATGAACTCCCATTTTTACCCCAAATACAGATTGCAGAATCACATCGGTTACACATCCACATTTTTACATAATGCCCTATTAGTAACTGTTGTATTCTGCTACCTTTCCTATCCTCTACTATCCCCCCTCCCCTCCCCTCCCAATGCTTAGTCTTTACCTATAAAGACTCTATCAACTCTGTCAAATAGTTGGGCATCTAGAATTTTCCTCATTTATTTACATACGGTTATATAGACCTTTGTATTGGTTAGTTAGATTTTCAGGTTAGCACCTCCTCAAATACCATAAAAATACTGCCTGGGATTTATCTTCTTTTAACAAAACAGTAAAAAATATTTTTATAGACTTACTTTTCAAATAACATCTGTTCCTTATACTTGTTTGTACAAGTTTATATTTACAAATATTTTAAAGTAAACTAGACAATTTGTATTCTAAATCCTCAGTGATTATATTTCTGTCCACCAAGTCTCTTAAGTCTGGGACTAATTTATGCAGAGCAGTTCCAATGACTATTTCTATCAGATGACTACCTCTAGGCCAAAGCAATAATCTTGTGTGTATTCATTATTGTCCTAAATTACAGAGATTAAAGATACATAAACCATGAAGCCACATGGCAATGTCTCTATCTAACTCTTCCCAACTGACTCAAATAGGTTGTGTTTATACATCTGATTAGATAATTGAAAAAATAAAAAAAGAAAACTAGCACCTGATACCAATAAAAAAGAAAACACAATTATATTTTTATATACTATGATTTATTCATATCTCATGTTTAGATGGGTATAAGTAGGTCAAACTTGAAAGTAACCATTGTCAATGTCTTTGACAATAGTAAAATAAACAACAAACCACCTTTGCTTTTATTATTTCTTTCACAACTTAATTTAATTATTTTCAAAATAATTAGACCACAAAGTAAAGTCCTTCTATAGTGGTTAAACTTTATGTGTTTGTTTTGAGAATTATATTTGCTTGAAGTTTTTCTTAAATCACATTCTGTACTTACACTAGTTGCCTTTATTTTTTTAGAAAGTCTTGAAAAGTTTAAGTTTACACTAAAAATATTAAAATTAAATATTTAACATCCACAGAATTGCAGGTTGTATGTATTAGGGAGCTTTCTGCCCCTAAACCACAAAAGAAATCTTAATATAAAATTTATAGCAGGGTATTTAGTTAGCTCAGACTTAATACTGACCCTTAGTGAACACATAGCCACACTCAAAAGAGGCAACCTTTCCCCTCATATCAATGTTAATTTGCTTATTTTCCCATCTTTCCCTGCTTCTTTATAAGTATGCTTTCTTTTGTACCAATATTCAATAAAAATAGCCTGAAACAAATATAATAAAAATAGCTCTAAAGAGCGCTAAGTTTGCTAATCAGCTTTTCATCACTGTGACCAAAATATCTGACAAGAATCCCTTAAAGGAGGAAAAGGTTATTTTGGCTCAGAGTTTCAGAGGTCTCAGTCCATGGTCGTTTCTCAACCCCAAGGTGAGGCAGAACATCATGGCAGCCGGGCATGGCAGAGGAAAGCTGTTCAGCACATGACAGACAGGAAGCAGAGTAAGAGAGGAAGGTTGAGGAACAGATAAAGTCCGCAGGGTCATACCTTCAGTGACCTACTTCCTCCAGGCATGCACCACCTACGTACAGTTACCACATGTAGTCCATTCAAATTATTAATTCATCAAATGGATTAATCCACTGGTGAAGTCAGCTCTCATAACTCAATTTTTTCATCTCTGAACATTGCTCCTTTGTGTAAAACTTGAGCTTTTGAGGGGAGTCAACTCCCAATGACTCTGAAAACTTCCCCTTGAAATTTTAATCTAGTCTCCAGAAAAAAAGAATAAATTTTTAAAAAACCACTTTTTAAATGAGGAAATAAAACCCTTGGTACAATCAAGTATTTAGTCTAAATACTCACCAAAGTGCTATACAAGATAAACATCAATTTAAAAAGATACTGAGAAAATTCCCTTTAGAAAGAAATTATGTGCCAAATTTCTCACCTGGCAACCCAAAGAACCCTTATCATTTCTCTCTTAGCAAATAAGATCATGATTTTTTAAAAGAAGAAAGAGAAATCTGTATTCAAATTCTGATTATCACTCTCAGCAGCTGTGGCATGTGCTAAATTCCTACTATGGTCCTAGTGTGTCCTTCCAAAAGTCATGCTACACTATAATCCTTATTATAATGATATTAAGAAGCAGAGCCTTTTGAGAGAAGTGATTAAAATGCTATCCTCATGAATGGAATTTGTCGCTTATGGGTTTGATGGGCGGTTCTCTGCCCTTCCACCATGTGAGGATGCAGCCACCATGTACCACCTACACATGCTCAAAACACTAGAAGAACTAGGGACAATAAAAAACACACCTCAATCAATAAATGGGCTAAGGAACTCTACAGGCACTTCATAGAAGAAATATGAATGGTCATCAAATATATGAAAAAATGTTCAACATCACTCGAATTAGAGAAATACAAATTAAAACTACACTGAGATTTCATCTCATTCCAGTCAAAATGGCAATAATCAAGAATACAAGTAACAATAGATGTTGGCAAGAATGTGGGGAACAAGGTACACTCATACATTGCTGCTATGGAACCAACCTAGATATACTTCAATAGATGAATGGATAAAGAAAATATGGTATGTATACACAATAGAATATTACTCAGCCATAAAGAAGAATGGAATTATGGGTTTTGCTGGTAATAGATGGAACTGGAAGCTATCATGTTAAATGAAATAAGCCAATCCCAAAAAACCAAAGGCCAAATGTTCTTTCTGATATATGGATGCTGACTCACAGTAGGCTTGGGGTTGGGGGAATGGAGATTCACCAGATTGGGATGGGAGAAAATGGGGAGGATGGAAATTGGAGAGACAGTGGAATGAACCTGACCTTCCTATGATCATGTATAAATACACAACCTGTGTAACTCCACATCCTGTTCACCCACAAGAAAGGGAAGTTACACTCCATATATGTATGATGTGTCAAAACACATTCTGCTGTCATGAATAACAAAGAACAAATTTAGAAATAAAATTTTTTAAATGTGAGGAATGGAGGTAGTAAAAAAGAAGGGGGAGATAGGAAGGGCTGGCTGGTAAGTGCTATTTTAAACAAAATTTCAAATTTCTTTAAAGATTCACAAGTTAAAACTGAACACCAAATTAATAAGCCAGCCATAGAAAAACAATACTGCATGGTTCCACTTGTATGAGGTCCCTAAACAGCCAAATGCATAGAATGGAGGCGTGGAAATTGGGGTTGCCAGGGGCTGGGGGTTGCTGGAGGGAAGTTCCTACATAAGGCATAAAGTCCCAGTTAAGCAATATGAATAAGTTCTAGAGGTCTGCTGGACAACGTTTACTGTTAAGGTCTGTAAACAAGTCAGGATGGCACCTGGTATTTTGCCAGAGAAATGTTAGAGTCTGTAAACAAGTCTGGATGGTGCCTGGCCAAATGCCAGAGGGAGTGGTTTGTGAAGTAACAAAAAGCAAGCCATTAAGTGTGGAGATTCCTTATTGGTTGACTGCTGTATCTATTTTATGCTAATTAGATAAGCTGTGTAAAATGTATAAATACTGCTCCTGTCCTACAATAAACGGCTTCCACTCCTGCTGTATCAATCTACACAAGTTATTCGTCACCCCCCCGGCAGATGGTGGCCCGTTACGGGGAGCCCGGGGACACTCGGGGGTAAGTGACGAAAAAAGCTGCCCGTCCATAGATAGGATGGGAGCAATCTGCTCCTCCCTAGGCAGATAGGGCCAGAGGAAAAATGGCCATTTCGAGAAAATGGAGAGAAGATTGATGCAGTATGTTTGTGTCTTGTTTTGTCTTGAAATGTTGTATTGTCTTTGTGATGAAAATATGGAAGGGGTGAGAAGTAAATTGATAAGAGAAGAAGGCACCCCAGTGGAACCAAGAATAGATAGGGCATGTGTTGATAAAAGCCCGGAAACTCTAGTCAGAAAGAAAAAGAAAGTTCAAAAGAAGAAGGATTATCAGAAAAAAAGTTGTAGCAAAAGGCTATTACTGAATACTTTTCGATACCAGAGGGTGCGTGAAACGACAAGGTGGCTGCCACCTGCCCAAGCCCATCATGGTGCGGCAGTTGAGGGCTCTTCCCCGCCCCGCTGCCCGGGGGAGCGGATCGCCACTGTGAGCCCAAATCTAGATCTGACCTGTAGTCACAGTCTCGCAGGCTTTTGCTCCCTGTGCCCGGAAACAGTTTGAGCCCAGGACTCTCCCCAGGGCCATCTGGGGCTGCCCGGGAAGCTGCAGGTGGAAGACGGGCCCGCATCCCTGAAGCCAAATGCCAGAGGGAGTGGTTTGTGAAGTAACAAAAGCGAGCCATCAAGTGTGGAGATTCCTTATTGGTTGACTGCTGTATCTATTTTATGCTAATTAGATAAGCTGTGTAAAATGTATAAATACTGCTCCTGTTCTACAATAAACCGCTTCTACTCCTGCTGTATCAACGTACACAAGTCATTCGTCACCCCCTGGTTATTTTGCCCAGCCAGCCGGGCTGCGGCAGTTTACCTGTAGTCAACAATAGTGTGTTGTACACTTGAAAACTAAAGAAGATAGATCTCTTGTGCAGTGTTCTTACTACAATAAAATAAAATTAATAGAGATAAAAGAACAGACTACCTAGTCCTTTCTGAGAATTCACGGTAGCTCCATAGTAAATAAAATTCATAGTAAATAAAATTCTCAGGAATGGAATTCCCTGTGTCAAGCCACTGGCTTCCATGTAAGAAGAAGAGGTACTGGCCTAGGTGGAGTGTCTCTGACAATAAAGAGAGCTCTGTGCCTACAACTGAATGATCCTGACATTTTCCTCTCTTCCTATTCCAAAATTTTAATAGCTCCGGGGCAAAGCTTTTTTAAAACTCTATATCCTTAACTGTATTTCTCACGTTGGTTGACACCAGATAATAGCAAATTAGGTATATAAAATATATGCAGATAGGTGATTAATTTCTCCTTCAGGGCCCAAAGGATCCAAGAGACATTCACATAAGTAAGCTAATGTTGTTTGTCCTGGAAACCTATACTTTTTCTTAAAATGCCAGTGTAAACTGTATCTAAAAGGTAAGCAACCAGGGCTGGGGCTGTAGTTCAGCGGCAGAGCACTTGCCTAGCATGTGTGAGGCACTGGGTTCCTCAGCACCACATAAAAATAAAATAAGGCATTCTGTCCATCTACAACCACAAAAAAAAAAAAAAAGGTAAGCAACCAAAAAGGAAATGAGATGATACATATTTGTTGAATGGATGTAAAACAAATAGTACTTTCTACTAGTGAGGTCATATACCTTATAAGAGATGGGAAACAGCAAAAAGGTGATACAGTTAGCATTAAAGCAGCTTCCATCTCATCAGCGGAGGGAGGAGACGGGAGAGAAATACACAGTAACTAGGCTTCATGGAAGAACAGCCAGAGACAGGCACTTCAGAAAGCCCGAGTTCAGCATCAGAAATAGGAAAGTATTTCTAACTGGGGATCTGTGTCAAAGAAAAGGTGAAGGATGATGAGATGCTCTGGGCAGAGGGAAGAGCCAGCTACTGGGGTCAGAGGGCGGGGTGGGGGATGGGGGTCTTCCCAGAAGCAGAAAGCAGTAAAGCACCAGGAAGAGGGGTGAGATGTGGTGGGTCCACAGTGCACAGGGAGGTGGAGGAATGAAGTGTGAAACCCCATCTGTCACCATGTGTTTGCCAAGTGACAGAAAAACACAATACAGAGGCTTAAGCTAAGAGAGGTTTTATTTTTGTTTTATCGAAATAGGAAACCTGGAAGTAGGCAGTTGTCTGCATTGCTTCTATAGCTCAAAGTTATTTATCACAGACAATATCTTCGTATCTTGGTCTTTCCCTCTCTCCATCCAGAGACAGCTACAAAGTGAGTGGGCAGAGCCCAGGACTCCCCTGGTCTTGGTCACAAAGTCAAAAGGCACTGCCCTATTCCTACCCCAGGGGAATAAAATGGCACTTGGAAAACAATCTAAGTATGAGATCCAAAAAAGTTATAAGTGCCCCTCAAAGTCCAAGTCACTGGCAGCATATGGAATGGAACAGGTCTGTAGGTCCTGGGAATGACCTACCAGAGGCTCAGTGGAAATGGGTCAATCTGCTAGATACTCCACTCCTCTATCTTTTCATTCCCATCTCCTTTTATTCTCCTTTATAATTTAAAGATATACTTTTTGAAAACCAAAGCAAAGAAAAAATTCAGCCTTTGGTTTTATGAGATTGGCTTACTTCACTTAGCATGATATTCTCCAACTCCATCCATTTACCTGCAAATGCCATGATTTTATTCCCTTTTAATGCTGAGTAATGTTCCACTGTGTATATATACCACAGTTTCTCTATCCATTCATCTACTGAAGGGCATCTGGGTTGGTTCCACAATTTAGCTATTGTGTTGTGCTGCTATAAACATTGATATGGCTGTGTCCCTGTAGTATGCTGTTTTTAAGTCCTTTGAATATAAGCCGAGGAGTGGGATAGCTGGGTCAAATGGTGGTTCCACAACAAGTTTTCCAAGGAATCTCCATTCTGCTTTCTCTATTGGCTGCACCAATTTGCAGTCCCACCAGCAATGTATGAGTGTGCCTTTTCCCCCACATCCTCGTCAACACTTATTGTTTGTATTCTTGATAGCTGCCGTTCTGACTGGAGTGAGACGAATTGGGAGTGGAGGAGGAATGGAGGAACAAAGGGCAAAGGGGATGGAGGGTTAAGGGAGGGGACAAAGGAATAGGAATGATGGTGGAATGAGTTAGACATCCTTACCCTGAGTACATGTATGAAGACACGAATGGTGTGAAAATACTTTATGCACAATCAGTGACTTGAAATTGCGCTTTATATGTGTAATATGAAATGAATTACATTCTGCCACTTGTGTATAACAAATTAGAATAAACAAATAATTTTTAAAAAATAAAAAGAAAACCTCAACCTGAATGTTTTAGCTTACAAGAAATATGAGGAAGAAGTTTCCCACTTGAAGATCTGAGAAGCAACTGATTCCCTTAGGGCAAAGATGGCTTACCTACAAATTACCTCTGTTGTACTGAACATTAGAAGTTCTAGTTTTATGATTTCATGTCCTGTACACAAAACTAGATTAAGAGAGAAACTAGAAGGCTTTTTACTAGCCAAGCACAGATATAAAGGAACATGGGGGTTGGGAGTGCTCAAGGAACAAGAATATAAATACAGCCCTTGCCTGACACCACTCAGCCTCACCAAGACAAGGGTGTATAAATGAGTGTGACCATGACAATCATAAAAACCATGTGGGCATTCTGAGTCAGTAGGCCTTCCCCAAATACCTATATTTGTAGGAAATGCTGCAACCAGTATGATATTTACAGCTGGGTCTGTATTGGAAGCAATGGTCTAGTTCAAGGGTTGTTGGTCAATAAATTACTTTAAAATTAAGTATGGAATTTCTAAGTGAAGTAAAAAAACACAGTCCAGGTTGGCAATTTTTCACTTCACAAATGGGTCAATAGGATTGAAAACCTGTAAAACTTCAATACACAACAAACTCATCATGCTTCATTTTGAATATCCATAGTGTGGCGTACTGAACTGTAGGCGCTCCACCAGCTATGAGGCTACCGGAGCCTCCGCTGTCTTTTCTGTAATGTTGGAATATTCATCCCTTCCTCACATGATGCCATAGGGAAGATTAAATAAGATAACTTATTTGAAATTACTAGCAGGCAGCCAACATAAAAAACACACTCACTAAATGCCCATTCCTTCCTCCCTCCAAGAAAAAATATATATGTGTGAGAAAAATGGATGGAACATACCTCACATTGTTGAAAACCACACAAAGATGGTACTTAATAACATAGGTTTTATATTAGTAAAAGGAATGTAAAAGAGTAAATATACAAAAACATGAAGATTGCAGACCACGCAAGCAAACATTCAGGAATCCAAGCCTCCTCTGCCCTTGGCTGTCATGGGGTCAGTGTCTCACAGCCCTCCTCTCACTCAGCATTATGACCCCATAACATTGTACCTTCTTCTCTACCCTGGAGTCTGTCGTTCGAGGATCTCACACTCCTCCTCAGGTAAACCTTACGTTATCTACCTCACAGTGCATTTACCTGTTCGCATTTTTAGTGCCCACTTTCCCTCAGCTCTTAACCGGGGTAGAAGATCTGGCTCATGAACAAACCCTGTCTCGTTTTGCTATTGATTCAGGTTCATCTAGCCGGCCAGCTTGAGGAAAAGAAAACACTAAAATCAGAAGCCTTGGGAAAAAAAAAAAAAAAAACAAAAACAAAGTTACCCCTGCACCTTTAATGTGCAGATTTTTTTTTTAAATGGCAGGATTATTTGTTGACATATTAAGTGAAATATTAATATGGAAATGGCCATTGATTTAATGCTAATGAAATTAATTACATTCCTTCATGTCTCCACTCATTTCAAGGTAACTTGGTTCTTAATTTCCTACGTCCAGAATTGGAATGTGTGGATATTTTCAGTCTAAGCCCATTGAAAAGTCTTTTTTTAAGTCTAGTCTTCTCTTGGGGAGAGAGGGAGGGCCCCTCTGAAGCTCTGTGAGAAGCGAAGAGGAGCTTCTGGGGGCTTCACGGGAATCCAAGTCCAGCTGCATACGAAGTGGAAGTCTGGGCATTTGGAGAGCAATCTGGGCTTGTGCTCTGCCTGCACCTGCAGCCCCCTGGGGAGCTAAAACCTTGGGGTGTGACTCTGGGACCCCTATTGAGGAGCAGTGCTATGCACCTACGTACGTAGTTAGGTGCTGGGGTTTGGTATGTCTCCCAGAATTCCTGTGCTATAAACAATACCACCAGTTACATTAATGTGTCCTCTGGGACACAATTATGATTAGATAAGGTTATGGGGCGTGGGGTCCAGGATGACATTGGTGGCTTTCTGAGAAGAGGACAAGAAACTCAAGATATTATACTTGCCCTGTCTCACTGTTTGTGCCCTCCACCATATTATGATGCAGAACAAGGCCCTCGCCAAACACCAACCAGATCCAACCTGTTCTTGGACTTCTCATCCTCTCTATCCAGAAGCTAAATAAACCTCTTCTTCAAAATAAATTACCTGGCCTCAAGAATTTTGTTATGGCAACAGAAAACAGACAGTGACAACATCCTGAAGATGAGAGATTGTTCCAAAATAGGCAGGGTCACAAAACTCAAGCCAATGATCTGGGAAATGGGGGCCTCTCAGCAATGTCAAATAGTGCCCTAAGAAGCTCCTAGATGCTGCCACCTTCCCTAAGTCCCAGAACTTTAGGATGGTCTGGCAAAAAGAATCCCCAAGCAAAGGAACTTCTGCAGTGGGAACACGGAATCAGAATTAAATTTAAATTTATATTTAAAACATTTTAAAGTATGTTACAGTTTTCCAAATCAGCTTCTGGATTGAGACTTGTGTCCATTGCAACTCTATTATGATGACCTCCAAATCACTTTTCTGTAGTTTGATTCTGAGAGATCAATTTTAAAATATACTTTGTCCAGGTCATGGTGACACATATCTGTAATTCCAGTGACTCAGTAGACTGAGGCAGGAAGACTTCAAGCTTAAGACCAGCCTCACCAATTTAGCAAGACCGCACCTCAAAATAAAAAATTAAAAGGTTTGAGTTATAACTCAGTGGTATGTGTGTGTATATACTCTCAGCTAAAAGATCCTAAAAACTGAAGTAAACAACTCAAAAGTTTAAACAAAAAATTGTAAATGGATACAAACTTGCCAGGAGAGAATCAAAGACCACCTGCCCCTGGCCTCCTTCTTCCTCCAACCATTAATTTTTATTTTAATAACATTTACTTTTGATAGATGGTTGCATTGTTTGAAGTGACAATAGATTAAGAAATGTAAACATTATTGTGGGGTATAAATAAATTGTGAGATGATCCATCTCAACTAAAGTCACAATGAGTAAAATAACACACTCTCTGTGGCTGCTACATAGATAGTGCCTAGAAAAAGAATGTGTCGCCAGAATTATTCATCATAACAAATTTATTGTAAACATTCAGAGAAATTAATATTTTGGTTATCCAACAGGATATGAAGATCACGAGTGCTTGCTAACTGCATAATATGTAAAAGAGCTTTACACTGATGAGTACTAGCTTCCCCACAGGTCCTTGCACACTTTTGTGGTATGCCATTCCTAGGCATCAGACTAGATATTAGTGAACTCAATATCCCTTGGTAGCAAAAGAAATAGACAAAAAAGAAAAGCTCCAAGAACCAGAGGTTACCATGGAAGAGTTTATTTTTACATTGTCATTTTCCCCTTTATCAACATATCCCATATTACTAGCTAACTAGATATTAGAGAGAGGGAAAATTGTTGAAATTACTTTGTACAATAGCAATTTTTAAAAGGAAAGTAATTAAAGGAATAACATCTTCCTGAGTCAATAACCATTCTCTCCTGATAATTATCTTACCAATGCTACTCAATTTCAGCTTTCATTTACTTATATTTTTATTCTGTTTTATTTCTTCCCCACTCTTCAAATGAGATGCAGTCCCATATTCTAATTGCCATATTGTTGTGCAAAAGCACAGTCTGTTTGGGCTTGGATTTTCCTCCTACATTTAGCAACTTAAATAAACAAATTACCTTTGTAGCTGTGATAGCACTGCTGTTCCTCATTCTTCCCATTGCAAATCAGCCCCCTCATAAGACACTTGGTGCCTGGAGTTAGGAAATCGTAGTAAAAAATGACTCAGAGTCTGATATGAATCGAGGAAGGTCTCTAGATTAAGTGTCGTATTTGTTCATTCATTTAAACTTCAATTCAGTCACACATAGGTGTTTAGGGTTATGAACTACTAGCAGATCATTGAGAGCTGAAAGAAAACTAGGACAGTTGGGCTGGGAATGTAGCTCAAGCGGTAGCGCGCTCGCCTGGCATGCGTGCGGCCCGGGTTCGATCCTCAGCACTATGTACAAACAAAGATGTTGTGTCCTCCAATAACTGAAAAATAAATGTTGAAGTTGTCTCTCTGCCTCTCTCTCTGTCTTTAAAAAAAAAAAAAAAAGAAAGAAAGAAAACTAGGATAGCAACATGAAGATAAAAAAATTATGTTTGCTGTTAAACTGGTTCAAGCAAATTTACTTTTTGTTTCAATAATAATCTCATGGACACAAATTATATATTAATTCTAGTATGAATAAATGCTGTGAGTATAAGTTAAGCCTGTAAATATGTACGTGTGCCTATGTGCGTGCAAGTTTACTTACAAGGACTACGTGGTTGATTCAGGTCAACCAAGTCCAAACTAATACTGGTTGTTGACAGTCTATTAAATCCTGGCATCTATCCCCCAAAACAACATAAGGAGAGGTAATCTCAAATTAACTGGTGTTCTTGCACTAATCCCTTCACCAAATGCTGTGAGCTGACATGGAAATGGCAGTAGGGAGCCGGGGGACAGTCAAGTAACATGTGCATCTTCATGCCTTTTCAGTTCCTAATAAATAGCAGTCACTTGGAATACATCTGTTGCCAAGAAAAATTCTTAAGACAACTGGGAAAAATATTTGCTGATTTATTTAACACATAGTCTTACCTCAAGAATTCTTAGATCTTTCAAATGTAAGAAATGGAAAGTAGAATTGGTTCGAGACAAAAATTCGGTAGGATCCGTTTCATGTGTCAACCTGGCTAAACTATATAGCCAGTGATTCAATCAAAAACAAATTTAAGGAGCTGGGGATATATCTCAGTTGGTAGATGCTTGCCTTGCATGCACGAGGCCTGGGTTCAATCTCCAGCATTACCAAATCAAAAACCAAAAAAACAAATTTAAGTGTTGCTGTAAAGGCATTTCCTAGACGTGGCTATTATCTACAATCCATTGACTTCAAGTCTCTTTCAGTAACACAGGTGGGCCTTGTCTGATCAGTTGGAAAGGCTTGAGGGCAAAGCTGAAAAGGATGACATTCTGCCTCAAAACTGAAACACAATCTCCTATCAGAACGTTCAGCCTGCCAGCCTGCCTTACAAATGTTTTACTCTCAAGCCCCTTCAATCTCATGATCCAGTTACCTAAAATTAGTCTCTGAAATGAGTAGGAGGTCAGTATGTTGGCTAATAAGAGATACTTCTCATCTGTTCTGTTTCTCTGGAGAACCATGAAGGGCACAGTGTCTTAGGAGTTCCCAGCACAAAGTTCTGTTGGCAGTTGCTATCTTGAAACAAACACCATCAAATGATCTCTGTGTGCAGATAACCTGATCTTTTATCCAGAAAACACTGAAAATGGCACCCAAAAACTGTTAGAATGGAAACACAAAATTCAGTAAAATACAGAACACAAAATCAACAGCAAAAATCAGTAATTATATAGTGGAGGGGAGGGGAGGAGAGGAAGAAGAGAGAGAAAAATTAAAATGCACATCCTGCAGACCAGAAGAGAAAAAAGGTACATTGCTGTCAAAGTAGTAACAAGAGAGGGCATTCATAATTTATAGATTGTACCCTTTTAACATAAAAAGGCAAGATAGTGCTGTAGAAGTCAAGAGAGAGAACCAAGGGTCTGTTTGATAAGGTGATGATTTGTAACTGCTACTTGGATTCTTCCATGAAATTGTTGAAAAAGTAAAAGAATTGCTCAGCCGTGCTGACAGGTTGAAGCTGATATACTGGACACTAATCTCTTCCTTGATGCTCTGATTTAGATGTGAAGTGTCCCCAAAAGTTTACGTGTGAGACAACGCAAGAAGGTTTAGAGATGAAATTACTGGGTTATGAGAACCTTAACCCTATTAGTGAATTAATTCCCTGATAGAGAATAACTGTAGGCAGGTAGGATATAGCTAGAGGAGGTGCTTCCCAGGGGGCATGCCTTTGGGGTTCATGTTCTGTCCTTCTTGAGCAAAGTTCCCCCCACCCCCATTCCCTGATCTTCATATCTTGGGCCACTTCTCTCTGCCACACTCTTCCACCATGATGTTCTGCCTCACTCAAGCCCCAAGGAATGGAGCTGGCTGTCTATGGATGAGACCTTTGAAATTGTGAGCCCCAAAATAGACTTTTCCTCTTCTGATTGTTCTTGTCATGTCTTTTGGTCACAGCAATAAAAATGCAGACCAAAGCGCCTGTCCAATCTTTTCTTGAATCAACCTTTAAAATGATCAGTCCTCCTAAACCAACCTCATTTTTCATGCCATTTCTCTGCTTAGGAACAGATAGTTTCATAGTTGTTAAAATAAATATTTCAAAGTCCCCACATCATCTTTCTTCACCACAATCTATTCAAACATGAAACCTTTGTCCCAACACTCCTCAACAAAAATGTTCCAGTGCAGTCAGGGAATTCTTCCTAAATCCCAAACAGATGCTGTGCTCATCCTGGTTGTTTGCCTTGAATCTCTCCCAACTGCAAACAAAAAACCTTCTCTTCAAGCTTCTCATCTATTTTTTTGTAACTATAATTATCCTTCAAAGATCAAAGGAACTCATGACCCTCCATGAAGTCTTCTGCTGACATTCCAGCCTGCGTGAATTCTTAGTCACCCTCCTGTCATCTCTCATGATGATACTGGGCAACGCAGTGTTTAATAACAAACAAAAATGTTCAATTTGATATGCAGTGAGCATCAAAAGTCTGGCAGCACCCCAGCTGCTGCAGCCTTGCATCCTGTGTCCTATAGGTTTCCATGGTAGGTTTGTGGCTGCCTCACACAGGTCACTTAGCTAAAAAACAGAATTTGCCCTGCGGGCGGTGACGGCACACAAATGAGCACACACATGCCCTTTCAAAGAAAATGAGTAGGTTCTCGCAGTGCAGTCATACCCAAAACCAACCTTAAAACACAATCATGAGTTTCATCTTGAATTTAAACTAAATGCTAATGCTTAAAGAAAGGCAAGATTGCTTAGAGGGAAAGGAGGAAGCTGGCAGAGGTACTAGGAAAGACAGTGACAGGAATTTCTGGGCATTCTTAAGGCTTTAAAGATCGAGGCTAGTTTCTATGTCCAATTTTCTTTCAGGAGGAATAACATTCCTTTCTTCAACCCTGGCACCTCTGTTGCCCTTATATGCCTTGCTGTGGGCAGAGCACAGTTTAGACAGGCGTAAGAAACAAATGTACATGGATTTCTTTCACTAAATCAGAAAATTAGAAATTGGAAAGAGACATCAGAGCCACAATGCTGCGTGCTGGCCACAGGGTCTCTCTTGATTGTCACTTGTGCGCTTCCCTTGGAGACCCTACTCTTCTGGCCTGACTGAATGGTATATAGCCTCTTCTAAATAATAATACAGAAACATAGTGTGTTCTAATTTTCTCTAATTGAGCTTTATCAACTACTGAATTGAACACTTCCCACATGGGTATTTAAACGAGGAAATGGATCCTATGATATGATAAACAAAGAAGCCTAGGCCCCATTCTGGGATCTTGGCCCAGAGCACGGCTGTCCCAGGGTCCTAGCATGCTTTCCAGGACCATGGGGGAGCTCTCCGGGAATGCATATTAAAGACTCCTTGAGACCAGGAGGACCCCTGCCAGAATTTTTATTCAGCAAAGGCTGAAAAGAGGGATAAAAATATTTAGGCTGTCATCTGAAAAGCGACATTTATATCAACAACTGCAACCACCTCTGCCCGCAGCCAGGGATCACCACTTTTAGAGTCGCCCACACTGCTACGCCACCCGCCCCCCTGCAGCTGACATTTCTTGGGAGCACCACCAACTCCAACCACATCTCCCCCTTCAGAAAAGGTCGTGTCAGACTGAGAGTTACTTGGCATTGGTTCCCAAGGCATAGTCAGAGACATGAGTTCCAAAAAAATTCATTTATCTTGATGGTAATACTGACTCTATGGCATAAGCAAAATTCTAAACAATATGTCTCTATTTACTATATATAACTTATTCTATCAATTAAATAATTGAAATAAAGGTGCATTCAACTTATTATTTGGTGTGTATCCTGATACTATTTACACCGTCTCTAAGAAAGGACTCTTTGTTTTTCTTTTTTATAACTAAATTATACAAAGATTTCACCAGTTTTTCCATTAATATCTTTTTTCTGTTCTGTCAAGAACTGATCCTAACACTATTGAGTCCTCTAATCCATGAGGACATCATTTCTCTCTTTGGGATATTCTACTAGTCAATCATGTCATTTTTAAAAATTCCTTCCTAAACTTGAAATGGAACAACCATTTGATCTAACTATCCTTCTCCTTGGTTTATACCCAAAGGACTTAAAAACAGCATACTACAGGGACGCAGCCACATCAATGTTTATAGCAGCATAATTCACAATAGCTAAATTGTGGAACCAACCTAGATGCCCTCAGTAGATGAATGGATAAAGAAACTGTGGTATATATACACAATGGAATATTATTCAGCATTAAAAGAGAATAAAATCATGGCATTTGCAGGTAAATGGATGGAGTTGGATAATATTATGCTAAGTGAAGTAAGCCAAGCCCCAAAAACCAAAGGCTGAATGTTTTCTCTGATATAAGGATACTGATCCATATGGGGATGGGGAGAGAGCATGGGAGGAATGGAGGAACTGTAGATAGGACAAAGAAGAGAGAAGGGAAAGAGAGGGCATAGGGGTAGGAAAGATGGTGGAGTGAATGGACATCATTACCCTAAGCATATATATATGAAGACACGAATTGGGTGACTCTATTTTGCGTTCAACCAGAGACATGAAAAATTGTGCTCTGTATGTGTATTATGAATTGAAATGCACTCTGCTGTCATGTATAACAAATTAGAGTAAATAAATAAATTTTAAATTTTAAAAAATTCCTTTCCAATTTGAACTGTTTTTTAAATTTCTTTTTCTTGTCTAATTACATTACTAATATATATTTAAAAGAATTAAGTTTTAATATTTTCAGAAAAAAATTTAACTTGAACTCACTGTTAAAAGCTCTCAAGTACCTTCTTTTATAAAATGCTCCCTTTTTTAATGCTATCAAACCCAGAGCTTTGGGCACACTAAATACATGCTATCTCCCTGAACATACCCTTGCAAAAAAAACCCTATATTTAATAAATAAAATTATATTATTTTTGAGAAGCAACAGCTAGGAAAGGTGAAGAGGTCTTAGTCTCACTGTCACCCAAAACTAAGGTGTTAGCAAGTCAAAGTTATCTCTCAGAATATCATTCTCAAACTGAGGAATTTGGCAATAACTCGTAAGATTTCTTATTAAAATGCTATCATGCTACAGAACATCCTTCAGAAACAATTTTGTCTCACCCTCCCATTTTAGTAATGAACAAAATAAAGAATAGAAAAGTCATGAGATATACTTAAAATACAAAATATGGGATGTCACTGCTAAGTGGCATTGCCAAGACTGTGAAAGAAGGGGCTTGGTGTGAATGCCTCAAAATCACATCACCTCACTTTTGATACTATTTGTTCAGACAGAATCTGCCCCCAATATTCCCATTCCATTGTTTTAATTTTGTTATTTTTTGTTTGTTTTGCTAGTCATTTGTTCACTGGATTATGTGAGAATTGGAATGAACAATTGCATCTTTGCTTGATTATGAATACTTTGAAGGCTGAGACCATGAAGAAATCAACTTTTTAAATCTCTAGCACTGAGTGAAACAGTCATAACTTGGTGGACTTCTTGCTAGTTACATATTAGTTGAAGTATATTAAATTTTTATTCTAGAAGAATAACAATTCTAGATAGCCAGAATAATGAAATTTCAAGTAGTATCATATGGTTGAAAAAACAAACATCAGGTGTCAATGACTGGGAGTTTATCCATGTCTGTTACATAAACCCATGGCATATCAAACCATCTCTTCCAGACCTGGAATAACAAGAATGATAATACCATAAGAATTTGAAAGCAAGAAGCAGGACCAGCTGATAACCTGGGCTTCTGTCCAGTGCAGGAAGCATGTTCTGCAACAACAACATAGTCAGACACACTACTTGTAAAAAACTGATAAAGATATCAAGAAGTGTATATCCACATCTTTCTCTCCTTCCCACCTTGCAGAAGGAAGGAGCTTTTGTTGTTTGGAAACAAATGGTCTTTCTATTTTTACTGTATTTACCTGCAAAACCAATAGCCAGGAGAATTTAAAAAGTACAAAAGGCTAGAATCATCGTCTATATTGGACTAGGGAGAAAAGCTCAGGAAAAGGGAATGGAATTCTAGAACATGAAGTGTGGAATGAGCAAGTCCATGTGCAATCAGTGTGATCCCCTGTGCAATCAGTCAGGGGGAAACGGGGCTCCGCTTGGTGAGTAGGAGGCAGAGGATCTCCCTAAGTCAGCTTCCATGCATTCTGAGCTCCTGAGACAGAATAAGAAAGAATTTTAAGTTTTACTTTGTGTATTTGAAAGACATTTCCCATTACTGACTCATATAAAAGGCTTCAGTATTTTCAACATAGAGCTAACGATTCTTTCCATTTTAATGCCATGCTGATAGATCACAAAAAAGAGCTAACTAGGGCACAGCGGTGGGAGGGGAAGAGAGGGGAAAAAAGGGGAGTAGAAAAGACAGTGGAATGAGATGGATATCATTACTCTAAGAAGACATGAATTGGTGTGAATATACTTTGTATTAAACCAGAGATATGAAAAATTGTGCTCTACATGTGTAATATGAATCATAACGCATCTGCTGTCATATATAACAAATTAGAATAAAGAAAGAAAGAAAAAGGGAAAAAAAGAGCTAACTATGTTCAGCTGACATTCATTTTAAATTCTTAGTTAGTTTTGTACGAAGTAAGATTTTCATAAAGCTACCTTGATCCCAGATGCTAAAATATACTCCTCAACCATGTAACTCAAATGACTCCTCCTCCGTGAAACCCTCCTTGCTGTTTTTATTAGGATACAAACTCTCCCTCTTTGAACGTCTATGATAATACAGTGTAGTCATTAAGGATGCACACACACATTCTGGTGCTCTTGTTTTCAGCACATGGCTGCTCATCCAATTGAAATCAGTTGGCCCCTGGATTTGTCTTAATCCAATGGAACATAAATTGAGACTATGCCAGTGGATGATTTTAATGTCCCCCATCCCTGCCATTTACCCAGGCATACACCAGTGACATTCTAGATCATGGAGCTGCCTTAGGCTAGGTCTAAGAGTAAGGAGACCTGAAGCAGAGCTTCCAGTGGGTCCTCAATAGGCATAGAATGTTCCCAAAGAGTAAACAAGCTATGAGAGGTCCTTACAATTTGGGGCTATTTGTTACCATAGCATCACCTAGACTTTCTTGACAGACACATAATTTATATGAACCTCTCTAGAGGAACTCATCATTTTTTTATTTTATGATTATGCTTATTGGCAATCAATTCTCTCTCACAGTCAAGACTATAAGCACCTTGAGAGTAGGATTACCTTATGTGTCTTTCTACTTCATACTGTGGTAAGTATAATAATATGGGTCAAAATTAGTGAATGTATGGACACATAATAAATATTTTAGCTTACAAAGCACAATTATTACTACTATATCAAAAAAAACACTATAGTGAGTTAAAACTTTTTTTTTATTTTTTAGTTTTCGGCAGACACAACAACACAACATCTTTGTTTGTATGTGGTGCTGAGGATCCAACCCAGGCCGCATGCATGCCAGGAGAGCATGCTACTGCTTGAGCCACATCCCTAGTCCCGAGTTAAAACTTTATATAGAGTATTTTCTTAAGTTTCTTGAATCTTTCCAATGACCTATAACAATGAACTTTTATGATCTTCATTTTAAAATAATTTCCATAGTCACCACTGAATTGATACACAGAGACAAATTTGCAGAGATAACTATGCTACTATTCTATCAATCAAAGCAAAATCATTTTAAAGTAAATCTTTAAAAACATGCAGAAGAAATCTGTAAGACTCTCAAAAATGTACCCCAAAATTGAGCCTCGAAAGAAGCATGAATTACATGAATATAATAAAGCCCACCAATATTTAAATGCTTTTTAAAATTATGATTCAAACACCAAATTGGTAAATTAACAAGGAGCTTTTGGTAAATAAAATAAAACTGGTAAGTTGAATCTACCTAATTATTTTATTACAAAGATAAAATTATAGAGTATCTTAAAGTAAAAAGTAAACTGTATTCTTAAAATTAATCTGATTCATCAACAACTCCCATAAAAACAAAAATTCCTCAAAAATAAAAATCAAAGAATAGTCAAAACAATATGGTGGATGGATTAGTCATCAGCCATATCTCAATTCTCAAGTCACTCTGCACTTTCCTGAAACAAAAGAAAACACATTAACACTGACTCTTGTTTTCATTACCCCAAAATTTTTCTTCGATGATTAAATTCATTTTTTAGTATAATATGATGTGTAATGAATAGAAAAAAAATGTGTCACTTAAATAATTTTGGAAAGAGGAGTACAGACCATTCTTTAAAAATATAAACTGTTATTAATTGAATTCCTGTCCAGAGATTCCCAAAAGACACTTGGTCCTTCCAAAGGATCTGAAATCACTTAGTAAGTATGGGGCCTCTCTTGCTCTGGTGGCTCCAAACAAACAAGGTTTAAAAAAATATTTTTTTATGCTTTTAATGTATCTGGCATATAGGTGCTTCTCAACTAAAGATGAAGTTATGTCCTGATTAATCTATCATAAATTGAGAATACTACCAGTCAAATGCATTTAATACATCTGTGTTAATCTACTTTTCATCACTCTGACCAAAATACACAATAAGAACAACTTGGAGGAAAGATTTATTTTGGCTCACATTTTCAGAAGATCAGTCTGTAGTCAGCTGGCTTCAAGGAAGAAACATCATGGCAGAAAAGCATGGTCTAGGAAAATGCTCCACTTGTGGCAACCTGGAAACAGAGAGAGAAAGACAGAAAGAGATTGAGACAGACAGTCACAAGGCGCAGTACCTAGTGACCTACTTCCTCCAGCCATTCCACACCTGCTTCAAGTTACCACCCAGTAATTCATTCAAGTTATTAAGGCATCCACTAGATTAATCCACTGATAAGGTCACAGCCCAAACAATCTGGTCATTTCCTAAAAGCCCCACCTTTGCACTTTGCTGCACTGGGGACCATACTTTCAACACATGAGTTTTGTGGTTACAAAATGAGATCCAAACAATAACAACGCCAAACCTACCAACACCCACGGTGTACCAGTTGTTAACCCTCATAATCACGTGGCTGGCTGGGAGTTATGGTTCTCTGTCCCTGTCCAGTATCACAGGAGAGTAATATATATATTTCATGGCACTATCCCAGGAAAGGATCAAAATTCAGAATATGAAGTATAGTTATGAAATGCAGTTGCTTTCACATTACTGCAAAGTTGACAAACCATCAATTCCTAAGTTGGGAACTATCTGTACATGGTATATTTTTTCACATCTTTTTACTTTTAGTCTGTGTTTTTATTTCTGAAGTGTGTTGCTTGTAAATAGATCTAGCTGGTCTTGTATGTTAGTCCAGTTTTATGTTTTCTGCCTTTAAAACAAACAATCCACTTACTTTTAATGTGATTACTCATCTTGTTGGGTTTAAGTTTACCGTCTTGCTACTTGTTTTTTATTTGAACTGTCTTTGGTCCTTTGTTCTCCTTTTCCTGCCTTATATAAGACTAATCTAATATTTTTAGTATTCCATTTTATCTTCTATTGGATATTATCTCCTTTTTTTGGCTATGCCAGAAGTTTACAATGATTGTTAAAAGAAAAGGGATGCAAAATTCTACTGTGAAAAGCCACATAGTAAATATTTCATGCTCTGAGGACCATGAATGATCTCTTTGTTCTTTTCATGAAGCTCTAGATTTTCATTTGGAATCATTTCTCTTCAGTCTGATGGACTTCATTTAGCACTTCTTAAAGTAAGTTTATGCTGGCTACTAGTATTCTCTTAGTTGTTTTTTTTTATGTATCATTTTATTTTAAAGAAAATGGCATGAATTAATATAATTTCTTTTTAAGTTTGTATTGGTCTTTTTTAGTTATACATAACATTAAAATTTGTTTTGACATAATTATAAAAGAATTGAATATAATATGCTCTAATTCAATCCCTAATATTTCCCCTTTCTCTCCCTGCCTACCTCCCCCTGTTCCATTCCCTGTCTCCGAAGATCTTTCTGCTATTTACTTAGTTGTGTTTTTTTTTTTAATTAGTGTCTTGCAGATGTACATGATGATGAGATTCACTGGGTATATTCATGTATGTACATAGGAAAGTTTGGTCAAATTTATTCCACTGTCTTTCCCTATTCCATACTTCTTCCCTTCCCTTCATCCTGCTTTGTCTAATCCACTGATTTTTCTATTTTTATTTTTATCCCTACTCCCCTTATTTTGGATTAGCTTACACATGTCAGAGAAAACCTTTGATTTGGGAGACTGGCTTATTTCATTAAGCATGAGAGTCTCCAGTCTCACCCATCTCTTAGCTATTTTCTCAAAATGTTTTTATTTCTTATTCATTATTTGAGAATATTTTGCTGAGCACAGCATTCTAAACTGACAAAATGTTTTGTTTTGTTTTTTATTGCACCACTTAAAAAATATTATTTTCTTGGTCTCCATTGTTTTTGATGGGGAGTCAGCTGATTTTTTATTTCATATTGACAAATTATAGTTGCACATATTTAGGGGGTACAAAGTAATATTATGATTTGTTAATAAAACCTGGAGTGGCCAAATAAAGGTAACCAACTGATCCATCTCCTTAAACACTTGCTGTCTTCTGTGATGAAAACATTAAAGATCCGATCTCAGTAACACTGGAATATATAGTACTTGACTGTTAGTTTTGGGGGTTTTGCAGTGCTATTCACAATAGTCAATTTATGACATCAATCTAAGTGTCCACCAGCAGATGAATGGATAAAGAAAAAGGGGTAGTGCTGCAGTCTGGCTGGGCACAAAATCATGAGCCACTCAAGCAGGAACAACTTTATTTCTGAAACTCCCGCCAATGCCACGCACGCTCCCTGGAAATATACGGAACCACACACGCGGCGTTCTCCCAGGCCACACTACACCAACTGGAAAATCCCTCCTCCGGAAATCCCTCCTACCTCATTTCCCCAACCAATGGGAACTCTCCGGAAGTCCCACTAGAGCCCCAAAGTAGCAAGCCCAGGCAAACAGCAGGGGTCTAATATCCAATTGAATGCAGATCTTAACATAATCATATCATCTCAATGGCTTGCTGGCATCACCTTTCAAACAAAAATGCCATGCGTCATTCCGACTTGGCTATGGCTCTCAGCAGGGTAGATAAACACAATGCAATACTGTTCATCCTTTTTAAAAAGAAAGGCATTCTGTCATTTGTAACAACATGAATGGAACTGAAGAACATTGTACTAAGCTAAATTAGCCAAATTACAGAAAGACAAATAATATATGTTCTTGTTTCTGTAATTCTAAAGCAATTGAGTATGATAGTGGTTGTGAAGGGGCAGGGTGGGGAGAATGGAAAGATGATATTCAAAGGTAAACAGCCTCAGTTAGGAGAATTAGCTTTACTTTTTTAAATGAGATCTGCAGCACAACATTTTAAAAATTGTTACTCTTATGAGAATGAATATCTTTCTCTCTGTTTATTTTTTCCCATAACAGCTAAAACATACTTATTCTTAGCAGGATGCACTAATCAGGGCTGCCATATGCACCTGTGCTTGCTATGGCACTGCAACTGCTTCTTGGCATAGGAAGGTCTCAGTTCTCAGGTTTCCCACATCTATTCATGAGGTTAAAAACACAGCTCTTTGGGTTTTGTAAACAACCAACATATCTCTAAAGATATTTATTCACTGGAAAGAGGAAAACCAAGAGCGGAGTGACCCTAGCCCACCATGCAGAGAAGGAGGAGTAGCAGAGCAACCATGGAGGCATGGAGGAGGAGAGCGAACACGCTGCAGCCCC
Source organism: Callospermophilus lateralis (assembly GCF_048772815.1). Taxonomy (NCBI): domain Eukaryota; kingdom Metazoa; phylum Chordata; class Mammalia; order Rodentia; family Sciuridae; genus Callospermophilus; species Callospermophilus lateralis. The sequence goes on from NC_135321.1 coordinate 15,169,857, forward strand.
CATCTACCAATGTGGCTCTCCTGGCCCACTTCCATCTAGAGAAAACAGCCAGACCTGGAAGACCATCATCAAGGTCCCTGCAAATCCCTAGAAGTATCCCTGTTAGCCTACTTCTCTTGATTACTCTTTCACTAATCCTATGATCTAATACCTCTATATCCTCACTATCTACCTCATAAACCCCACATCATACACACCATCCAACTCCAGTCGCTCTTTGTCCACCATTAGAAACTGTAGACCCTTATGCAAACCTACTATTTATATTTTAGATATTAATCAAACACATTATTTCTGTTTAATGTGACAAAACTGTAATTGTCTAAATAGGAGCTGTTTGGTTGAAGGCTACATATTGTTTTCATTGGGTGCTATAAATTTTGATCTCATCCTTAAAGGTATTGGTAACCTGCAGGGACACTACAAGATTATAGGGTAGAAAATGTAATGTCTCAGGTCTGCACTGCTAGACAGGAAGACACATGGACAACATAAAAAACAAGGGAAGAAAGTGCCCCCCCAAAAAAACCAAGATGTGACAATAGTAGAATCCATTGGTAACACAGTAGATGAAATGTCAGAGAAGGAGTTCAGAATGTACATAATTAAAATGAACTATGAAGCAAAGAATGATACAAGAGAGCAATACAAGCAATAATTCATCACTCCAACAAAGAGATACGAGAGCAAATACTAGTAGCAAAATATTACTTTAAAAAGAAATTAGAGATTTGGGGGAAGAAAAAAAACAGAAAAGAAAGAAGAAAAACAGAAAAGAAGGAAAAAATCCTTGAAAAGAAGGAAGCAATAAACCAAATAAAAAATTCAATAGAAAGCATCACCAACAGACTAGATCACTTGAAAGACAGAACATCAGGCAATGAAGATAAAATATAAACTCTTGAAAATAAAGTTGACCACACAGTGAAGATGGTAAGAAACCATGAACAGAACCTACAAGAATTATTGGATAACATCAAAAGACCAAATCTAAGAATTTTAGGATAGAGGAAGGCACAGAGTTTCAAACCAAAGGAATGCACAGACTCTTCAATGAGATAATATCAGAAAATTTCCAAAAGGTGAATAATTAATTGGAAAATCAAATACAAGAGGCTTACAGGACACCAAATGTACAACACATCCACACCAAGGCATATTATAATGAAAATGTCTAGCATAAAAAATAAGGATATACTTTTAAAAGCCACAAGAGAGAAGTTATAGATCACATATAGGAGGAAACCAATTTGGATCTTAGCAGATTTTTCAACCCAGACCCTCAAAGCCAGAAGATTATATATCAAGCTCTGAAAAAAAAATGGATGCCAACCAAAAATCTTATAGCCAGCAAAATTAAGCTTCAGATTGATGATGAAATAAAAACCTTCCATGATAAACAAAAGTTAAAAGAATTTACGTGAGAAAGCCTACACACAGAACATTCTCAGCAAAATATTTCATGAGGAGGAAATGAAACACAACAATGAAAATCAGCAGAGGTGGAACCATACTAAAAGAAAAGCCAATCAAAGGAGAAACCAAGTCAAGTTAAAAACCAAAAATAAACCAAAATGACTGGGAATACAAACCATATTTCAATAATAGCCTTGAATATTAATGGCCTGAACTCATCGATTAAAAGAGAGACTGGAAGATTGGATTGAAAAAATAAATAAAAAGACTCAACAATATGCTGCCTTTAAGAGACTCATCTCATAGGAAAAGACATCTACAAACTAAAGGTGAAAGATAGGAAAAAACACATCATTCACACGGTCCATATAAACAAATAGGGGTTTCCATCCTCAGATAAAATGGACTCAAATCATAGTTAGAAGGGATGAAGAAGGTAATTTCATACTGCATAAGGAAATCATGCATCAACAAGACATAACAGTCATAATTATCTATGCCCCAAACAATGGAGCATCCATGTATATCAAACAAACCCTTCTCAATTTCAAGAATCAAATAGACCACAACACAATAATACTGGGTAATTGTAACTCACCTGTTTTGCCACTGGATAGATCTTCCAAATAAAAACTAAACAAAGAAACTATAGAATGCAATAATACAATCAATAATTTAGACTTAATGTACATATATAGAATATTTCATTCATCCACAAGTGAATACACTTTTTTTTTCTCAGCAGCATATAGATCCTTCTCTTAAAAAGACCACATGTTATGCCACAAAGCAAATATTAGTAAATAAAAAATAGAGATACTAGCCTGCATTCTATCAGACCATAATGGAATGAAATTAGAAATCAATGATAAAATAAAAAATAAAAGCTAGTCCAACACCTAGAGACTAAACAATACTCTATTGAATGAACAGTGGGTAGCATAAGACATCACAGAGGAGAGTAAAAAAAAATTCTTAGAGGTAAGTAAAAGTCTGATACAAATCAAAATCTCTAGGATACTATAAAGGCAATACTAAGGGGAAAGTTTGTTTCATTGAGCTCATTCATTAAAAGAATAAAAAGTCAACAAATAAATGACCTAACATTACATCTCAAAGCCCTAAAAAAAGAACAAATCAACACCAAAAGTAATAGGAGACAGAAAATAATTAAAATCAGGACTGAATCAATGAAATTGAAACAAAAGAAACAATTGAAAAAAATCAACAATACAAAAAGCTGGTTCTCTGAGAAAAAATAAATAAAATTGATAAGTTCTTAGCCACCCTAACAAAAAGGAGAGAGAAAACTCAAGTTACAAAAATTCATGATGAAAAAGGAAATATTACCACAGACACTATTGAAAAACAGAGATAATTAGAAACTATTTTGAAAATTTATGCTCCAGTAAAATAGAAAATTTCAAAGACACCGACAAATTTCTAGAGGCATATGATCTGCCCAATCTGAATCAGGAGGACATACACAATTTAAACAAATCAATTTCAAGCAAAGAAATAGAAGACACCATCAAAAGCCTACCAACCAAGAAAAGCCCAGGACCAGATGGATTCTCAGCCAAGTTCTACAAGATTTTCAGAGAAAAATTAACACCAGTACTCCTCAAATTATTCATGAAATAGAAAAGGAGGGAACCCTTCCAAACTCATCCTATGAGGCTAGTATCACCCTGATACCAAAACCAAAGATACATCAAGGAAAGAAAACTTCAGACCAATATCCCTAAGGAATATAGACACAAAAATTTTCAATAAAATCCTGGCAAATTACATAAAAAAACATATTAAAAAAATAGTGCACCATCATCAAGTGGGGTTCATCCCAGGGATGCAAAGTTGGTTCAACATATGGAAATCAATAAATGTAATTCATCACATCAATAGACATGAATGAATCCCAAAGTCTTTATGGTAATGAAGAATACTTAATCGAAAACTACATACCAAAAACTACATACTATATGATTTCATTTATATGATAGTCACAGAAAGGCATAGCTAGAAAGCCAGAAATCAGATCATTGGTTGCCAAACTGGATGCTGTTTCTGAAGAGTATATGCTGCCTTCAAGAGACTCAAGTTTGGGGGATGACAAAACTATTCTGTCTTGATTGTGGTGATGATGCATAACTGTGTATGTTTGTCTAAGCTCGTAGAACTATACAACTAATAAGGATAATATGTTCTGTATGAAAATTAAATTATATATGTGATTAAAATACATATATCTTCAGTGGCAGAAGGTAAACTGCATAAAAATCCAAAGGAGTATTTTGCTACTTATATCTGCCTAAAACTCTGCAGTCACTTGTTCTGGGGGTACTTAATCACTTTGCCTTTAGGAATAATTCAGAAGAAAAAATACCAGAAACTGGCATTCTGCATAAGTTTTTATACCTTGAAGAAAAGTTAACTGAGACCTATGCATAATATGGTGAATTACACATCTCTGGTCATTATTCCTATTTTTTTTTTGAATTTTTAATTTTAATTAAATATTTAAAAACTGGTATTTGACTCAATTATTGCAAAACATGCATATTTGGAACATGTCTATACATTTCACAATGATAATAATCCACTTTGTAAAAAAGTTCTTATTTGAGTATAGAAAAATATCATTTCTCACTTATTTGAATTGCCAACTTTGTTTTAAAGCCTGAGGCAATGTTAATATAGCTATCTCCTCTCACTACCAGGGGAAGAGTATTCCATTTATACTTCAAGCCTAATTTAAGCTGTAAATTACATAACCTGTCTTTAAATAGCCTTCAATCAGACATGATAAGCATCTTAACATCTATAAAATGACCACCTAAAGAAATACAATTGAATTCATAGAAAGATGTATTAAATCAAAAGTACATGCCAATACTACCAATATGGTTTTATTTTTGTCATTGTCAACATGTACAGCATTGCCTGTATTTGTGGCACAGTATAGTATATAAAGAAAAATTATATAGCTTCCTTCAACTATTGTCAATGAAAAGTAAATGCCTGTTTTAGTCAGCTATTTCACTGCTGTGACTAAAAGATCTGACCAGAACAACTATAAGGAGGGAAAGTTTACTTGAGGGCTCACAGTTTCAGAGGTCTTAACCCACAGAAGGCTGGCTCCATTCCCCAGGGCTCAAGGTGAGGCTGAGTATCATGGTGGGAGAGTGTGGTAGAGGGAAGAAGCCCACATTGCAGTGACCAAGAAGCAAGAGAAAGACACTCCACTCTCCAGAAACAAATATATACCCAAAGCCATGCCCCAATTCCCACCTCCTCCAGCCATACTCTACCACTCAGTTACCATTCAGTTAATCTCTAACTAGGGATTAAATCACTGATTGGGTTAAGACTCTTATAACCCAATCCTTTCTCCTAGAACCTTCTTGCACTGTCTTACGTGTGAGCTTTCCAGGGACACCTCACATTTAAACCATAACAATGCCAATAGAAGTATAGTTTTTTGAAAAAAGTAGTTCACTTATCAAAAATTTTTCTAGGCAGTGGAATGAGATGGATATCATTACCCTAAGTACATGTATGAAGACATGAATGGTGTGAATATACTTTGTATACAACCAGAGATATGAAAAATTGTGCTCTATATGTGTAATAAGAATTGTAATGCATTCTGCTGCCGTATATAACAAATTAGAATAAAAATTTTAAAAAAGAATTGCTCTAGGGTGAGAAGATATTTTTAAGTTTTAAAAAAGGCCAAAAATAAAGCTGATAAATATTAAACAAAAACATTAAAAATTATTTGATATTAAAATTTTTTAAAATAAAATAAAAAATCAAATGACAGGAAAAAATGTCATCAAACTATAAAGTGGACCATGAGTTAATATATTAAAGACTCTTACCTAAACCTTATTTTAAAAACAATACAATTAATAGTTCACAAAAGAATAAAAGTTAAAACTGTTTTGAATAATTAAGTTTTTAGCTTGGCTAATAATATCTGGAATGAAATTTGTACCAATCAAATTGGCCAAAATTTTTAAATAAAAGTAACTCATAGTACAATACAGTGACACTCAAAATAGTCCTGGTTGAAATGCTAATTAACACGACATTCTAGAAAACAATTTGGCAATATGTATCAAAATCCTTTAAAATGTACATTCTGTTTGAGCAGTTAAGTCAGTACTGATAATGCAAATATCTAACACATGAGAATTCACTCAATGTATTGTGAAATTTCCGAATTAGAACTAATAAATGGAGTTATTTATTTAAATAAATTATGTCATACAGTACAACCACTATGCAAATGTTAAAATAATGTTATAAAAACATATTATGAAGTCAGGCATAGTGGTGCAGGTCTGTAATCCCAATGGGTAGGGAGGCTGAGGTGGGAGGATCACGAATTCAAAGCTAGCCTCAGAAACTTAGCAAGGCACTAAGCAACTCAGTGAGACCCTGTCTCTAAATAAAATACAAAATAGGGCTGGAAATGTGGTCAGTAGTTGAGCGTCCTGAGTTCAATCTCCAGTACCAAAAAAAAAAACCAAAAACACATTATGAGATATTTAATAAAAATATGTAGACTATTACAAAGTGTAAAATACAACAAATTTGATCCCTTTTATTCATTTATTTTAAAGTGGAGAGCAAAAAATGTACAAAATAAGCCCAAAATATTTTGCTATATAAAGGAGACAAGAAACTATTAAAAATTATGAAGTTCTTTAAAAAACTGAGACAATCTGAGAGAGACTCTTCCACTGGTAAAAGAGGGAAATTTCTGAGTATTAATAAACATATTAAGTATCTTCAAATCCATAAGTCTGTAATGATACTCCAAAAGAAAAATCTCATTAGCTACCATTAGACAAACTTAGGACCAACTCATTATTTCCTAAGCCAGAAAATAAGAGAGGAAATGTCAATTATTTAAACTAATTTAATAAATCACAAAGAAGATAAATCTGTTAAGTAACATTATGAGAATGTTATTGGAAATATTCAGAATACTTTAAAATTCTATATCAAATAACATATTCAGCAAATAAGAGTAATGAAATAGAAGCACCCTTTAAAGATTAAAAGATAATTAAGATATATTCACCAAGTTGTAAACTTCATTGAACAAATAACTATAAAAATGAGAAAACATCTATGTCACAATGAGAAAAATTTGAATACTGAGTAAATGTTTTATTAAAGTATTATTATTTTCAAAATCCAACAATGATTTGTGACAAGTATTATTTTTAATTTTAACAATGATATTGTAATCATGTTTTTAAGTCTAATATTCTGGAAATACATGTTTATTAATAATCCTATACAATGCCTGGAATTTGCTCTATATCAATGGGAAAGCATCTGGTACTTGAGTATGGGTAAAGATGAACTCAGATCAGAACTAATAATTGTTGGAGATAAGTGATGGACTCATGAGTATATTATGCCATTTTTCTCCATTTTTGTAGGTACTTGAAATGTTCACTACTTTTTGATCTTTATTATAAAAGACAGGTTGGATTCATTTCATTTTGCTGACACTCAATGTAGAGTGCTCTTTATTGTCGAGTTATGTTTCCACAGAGTCTGTTTTTACCACTTGTAGCAGACTGCAGTTCAATACCCATTTTCTCTCCTTTCACTCATAATAAAACTTTCAGCTTAGCATTCTCCTAACCTCTTTTGCAGCTAGGCAATGGCCACTGATGACAAAGTTTTTGCTAATGAGATGTGAGCAAAAGTGATGTAAGCAATGTTGGCTATACCCAGCTCTCCCCATCCCCCTGCCTGCCATTTGGATCAGGGAGGTTGCAGGGAACCAACCCACTTGGACCATGCAGGCAAGGGCAATACCCCAGGAGAAGCATCTTTTCCTACCCAAACCACTTTTCATCTCCAGTGTATTTTTCTGGTGTTTGAAACAGCCACTCCATCCCTTACCTCCCCTGTACTTCTGAGAGTTCATATGTTGGAATACACATGACAGTGAGGCAGTGTGTTTGATACTGTGTACAGTAAGCCTATGTGACCATGGAGTGTGACTCAGCTGCTCTCTCCTTCTTGGAGGCATAAAGTGAATTCTCATTCTCATATCAAGGTAGAAGGCACAGAAGAGGATGAAGGTAGCCCCTGTTCTTTGTTCCTTTTCAAATTATGTCTTCTGGAACAACACAAGCTGATGCAATCCCGCGTATGGATTTGATAAAACTGAATATATTTAGTTTGACTTGATTATATATATTTTACATAGGTTAATGTGCCATCTGAAAAAATTATTACTGAGACCATAAGCAAAGTAAGCCTTGACATGAACTGACATTCCAAGACAGGGCAGTTCATGGAAAGAGTAGATTCAGAAAATCCTTGAAGTAAGAAAACACACTGATCATATGGTAAAATTGACCTTAAATAGCATCAACTTGTATTTGAATACTGATATAAAAATTAAAATATTAATAAAACCACATCTGGAAGTACATTGAAGGTACAACAAACTAGAAAAAAAAATGTGGTAGGCTCTGGAATTACATTGGCTACATTCAGATCCAAACATTGTGCCTTTCTCTCCACGTAAGCTAAGGCAAGTAACTGAACCTCTTTCCACCCCACTTTTCCCATCTAGTCACTGGGGATAACAGTATCTGCCTGGTATGGTCTGAATGTTTGTGTCCTCCTAAAATTCACGTTGAAATCCTAAGCACCAATGTGTTATATGAGGAGTGGGACTCTTAGGAGGTGACTGGGACATAAGGGTGGAGCCCTCACAAATGGGATTAGCACTCTTATAAGAGAAAACCCAAGAGAAAACACACACACACACACACACACACACACACACATACACACTCACTTTTCTCATGTGAGATTATAGTGAAAAGATATCGCCTAATTCCCCAGATGCTAAATTTTCCAACTTGACCTTAGACTTCCCAACCTCCAGAACTAAAGATTCTATTGTTTATGGTATTTTCTTATATCAACCTGAAAGGACTAAGGCATGCCCTGTAGGGTTGTTTTGAGTATTTTTATACATTTAACTGTCTGCTTATCATTAATATGTCTAAGTCCCAAACCCCAGAATGTACCTCATTTGGAATTAGGGCTGCTGCAGATATAATTAGATAAGATCATCCTAGAGTAGGGTAGGCCCTGGATGGATATGATTGGTGTCCTTTAAATGGGGGACTCAGGAGATAGACATGAACACAGTAAAAATGCCAGGTGAAGATGATGACAGTGATAGAGTGATGTTTAAATAAGGCAAAGAACATCCAGGATTGCAGGAACCACCAGAAACCTGAGGGTGGTCTGGCACAGTTCCTCCCTCACACAACTCAGAGGGAGCAATTCAGCTTGAATATCTAGACTCTGGAACTGAAAGACAATAAATTTCTCTATTAAGCCACTCATTTATGATACTTTGCTATGGCTGCCCTAGGAAATTAATACAAATGTTAAAGGAGTCACGATATGTGAAGCATTTAGAACAGTATCTTGCACATACCAAGTGCTCAATAAAAGTTAACTATCATTGTTATTTAAAATCGTATCTTTCATTTATGTTTTTATGTACATGACTATGCATAGCACCAATAACTATAATAAAAGGAAAAGTGAATTAGAGTGTTGTTAAAAAGTTGGTGCATTTTTCTGAGATTAAAATTTCTTTACATTAAGGAACTGTCACAGGACTATGACAATGGAATAAAACATCTTTATAAATTATTGTTTAGCTTTAAATTATAAAATTTTCTTACATATATTTTTAAATAAAAACATGATAAAATAAATTGCTTTAGTTACAAGAAGATTGCTGTATAAATCAAAATTAAAATAGAGTCTCGATAAATTTATCTCATTTGTGGTAGATGATTTATACTCTGAAGAACTGTAATCTCTTACACACTAACTTGCATCATTTTATTATATTTATCTTAGGCATTCTATTATTTTATCTTTTTTTTTTAACAAAGGTATGGTTTTGGTTCTTTGTTTTAGTCAGCTTTTTCACAGCTGTGACTAAAAGACTGACCAGAGCAATTTTAGGGGAGGAAAAGTTTACTTGGGGGCTCACAGTTTCAGATGTTTCAATCCATAGGAGGCTTACTCACATGAATATCAGAAAGCAGAGAGAGACTAAGCTCAGCTCACCAAATATATACCCCCAAAGGCATGCCCCCAATGACTCCTCTCTTCCAGCCACACCCTACCCACCTTCAGTTACCACTCAGTTAATCCCCAGGGGATTAATTCGCTGACTGGGTTAAGGTTCTCATAACCTAATCATTTTACCTCTGAATAGTCTTACATTGTCTCATGCAGGAGCTTTTAGAGGTCACTTCACATCCAAACCATAACATTGTTCTTTATAGATGCAAATAATATCAGAGTGTGTTGAGGCCTTATGAGAAACTTATGTTACCCTTGACTTTGAATATTACTTCTTTAGAGAAAAATGGCTTCTGGTATTTTCACCTTTCACTTCACAGGTTTTGGGGTATTAACCAATATTTTAAAAATTAAAATAGAACTCTTGGTTCAAAGTAAAAGTATCAGTATTCTAGGAAATTATGTCATTTATAATGAAAAGTTTCAAAAATAAGTTATTACACAGTTTACTTAGAAAGATGAAAGCCCTGGAAAATGTGTTTGAATCACAGGCACTTTTAAAAATGATTTTCTAATATTGTGTTAAAAAGCTAACTATAAGAGGTTTGTTTCCTCCTTTTTTTTTTTTTTTTTTTTGTCTTTTTTGTTATTGTTTCAGGTCTCCAAATATTTAAGATGAGAGTTATACTATGGCATAAAACCCATCATTTAAAATAAAAGTCAGAGTTGGTTTCCAGCCAGTAGAAACAAGATAATTTAAGTATACCCAGGGCTGGAACCTCAAACCTCAATAATGTAATCATTATGCAAAGAATAGGTCAATATAAGTTGGAAGAAAAAGCTGTCATGATTTTACACTAAATCAGTGAGAAACTAAAACATTTAATCTAAGAATAAAAGTACTTAAAGTATCAGATGACCTTACAAGCATAGAACAATGACATATGTCCTAAACAATTCAGGGGTAAATATTATACTAAAAATTAATTCAAATGTGTTGGGTTGGGGTTGTGGCTCAGCAGTAGAGCACTTGCCTAGCATGTGTGAGGCACTGGGTTCAATCCTCAGCACCACATAAAAATAAATAAATAAATATCCATCAACAACTAAAAAATTTTTTTAATTAATTCAGATGTGCTGAGACTTAAACAGATATCCAGGTACAATGATGTCCTTTTTTTTTTAAGGCAGATTTCTAAAATCAAGTATGGCCAGGTAAGATGGCTCACTTTTGTAATCCCACTACTCAGGAGGTTGAGGCAGGAAGATCCCAAGTTCAAGGCCTGGGCAACTCAGCAATATACTCTCAAAATAAAATAAAATGAAAAGAGCTGGTGATATATCTAGTGGTGGAACAATCCTGGGTTCAATCCCATAGCACAAAAAATAAAAATAATAGCAAGTATGTAACAATCTATGAAAATACACATTTGGTGAAAAAATTTCAGAAGAGTAACATATCATAGATCCTTTTGTACAGAACACACTCCTTTGCTTGAATGTGCAGTAAAATCTGCAGAAGGATACCATGTTTCTGTAGAGAACAGAATGAGTCCTGGTGGGAGAAAGAAAATCTTCTACAGGGCACCATCTTGTAACTCCTTTGTATTTATAAATGTGTCCTATCACTTAATTAAAGGTTAAATGAAGTCAAATAAGTTTTAAATTATATTCAGGGCAACATGATCATCTAGATAATTAGAACATAGGAAATAGCCTCATTCTTCCCAACCACAAATACCCTCATTCTTCCCATCTGCAAATACCATGGCAAGAAAGTTTCAGGTTTCTAACAGAGGCAGAGGGCAGAAATTTTCCTTCAAAACACACATGCATGCATGCACACATATGAACAAAAAAAAAAAACAACTTCTCAGGAAATTCACAATAAAATGCAGTGAAAATTCAGACTATTATAATTTAGCAAGAGGGGATTTTCACAAAGTAGAACATCATATCTAAACCTCCTAGATTTAATTACAAAAAGATTTAATCACTTCTTCATATACCACTGCAAGTAAATGAATCGGATACTTTTCAATTGCTTAAAAACTTGTATCAACCAATATACTAACTAAGAAAGAAGTTAGATAAATGAGCCTCATGGGCAAATTTGCACAAAAGTGAAGTAAGAGATTGCTTAAAGATATAAATCAAATTTCAGGTTTTTAAATTGGCCGTTTTACTTTTTAAATAGACTATTTTTTTAGAACAATCTCTCCATTTCTTATTTTGCTATACTAAATTTTATATAACACAAAATTCATCATTTTAACCATTTCAAACTGTACTGGCACTCAGTACTTTCACAGCACTGTGGAATTATCATAACAATCTGGCTAGCTCCACAATATTTTTTCACCCCAAAAAGAAACTGCACCCATTAAGCAAGTACACCACACAACCTATTCACCAGAACCCCACCCAGACTCTGGCAACCAGCAGTCTGCTCTCCCTCCTTTGCCTATTCTGGACAGTTCATACTTTGTAAATATGCAGCTCTTTTGTATCTAGCTTCTTCGTTTATCCTAACGTTTTCAGGGAAAATCTGTGGGGAAACATGTACAGGTTCTTCATTCCTTATACAGCTGAATACTATCCCATTGTGTTGATATATCACATTCTGTTTATGGACCCATCTGTTGATGAACATTGGTACTCCTTCACCTTTGGGGTATTGGGAATATGGCTGCTATAAACATTGATTTCAAGTTCTTGTTGGAACACCTTTCTTAACTCTCTGGGGTATATACCTACAAATGGAACTGCTGAATCATGTGGTAGCTCATGTGTAGCTCCTTTCTTTGAGGATCCAACAAACTATTTTCCACAGTGGCTGTGCCATTCACTTTCCAACCATAGTGTGCAAAGGTTCCAACTTCTCCACATCCTCACCAACATTTTCTTTTCTTTATTGTGCCCATTTTAGTGAGTATGAAGTAGCATCTCACTGTGGTTTGGATTTGTATTTCCCTAATGACTAATGACGCTCAATGTGTTTTTTGGCTCTTTGTAAAGGTTCTTTGGGAAAAAGTCTACTCAAATGTTTAGCCCATTTTTTAATAGGTTGTCTTTTTGTTGTTCCATTGTTTAGGGTTCTTGATTAGTCTTGATACCAGAGCCCTATCATATATGACTTGTAAATATTTTCTTCAATTATGTAGATTTCTTTCACTTCCTTGATAGTGTACTTTGATACACAAAAGATTTTAATTTTGATGAAGTACAGTCTGTTTTCTTCTTTTGTCGGTTGTGTTATGGTATTATCACTAAAAAACACTGCCAAATCCAAGGTAATAAAAATTTACTTCTAAGAACTTAAAGAGTTTTAGCTCTAATATATAGTGTTTTGGTCCATTTTAAGTTAATGTTAGTATATGGTATGAGATAAGAATCTAAATGTATTGTTTTACATGTAGATATTGAAATTTTTACTTACAAAGGAAGCATGTGTCAATACATACTATATTTGATGAGTGCTAAAGTTTGTATAATAAAGTATCTTTTAATTGTTAATCTGGAGCATAAGATTTATTAGAATAACCAGAGAATGCAATATATATAAATCAATTCCACATTGAGCATCCTCCTCATTATCATTATTATTAGTAAGCATAAAGAAAAATTCAAAAGCTCTTAAGTAACTATTACTTCCATAAGCCACATGAAAATCACATACAACAATTATACTGAAATTGTACATAGAGTATAAGTTAAAAGACTGTTCGTTGGTATTTAATTTCTTGGAATAAAACTTTTAACCGTGCAAGTTTATGTGTCAGGGAAGTCACAATGTCTTTGTCAATTTTGCTCTGTGAAGAATTTTTCAATGTAAGCTAGATTTTATAAATTGGGATAATATGTTTCTTTGGTGAGCTATGTGTTCTATTTCTTTTTCAGTCCCTCTGGTACTGGTGATTCATTAGTCTATATCAAAAATAACAACTTACTAGACATTTCATTGACCAAAAACATTATTAAATAAGAATTTTAAGTGAAACATTCACTATTATTTAAGACTCTCCAGTTACCATGACAATGTGATCTAATCAAAGATGTTAGTTCTAAAGGACTTAGAGAATTCTAACAATCTTTCCAAGAAAAAAGATACTCTTTTCATTGTTTTCTAGTTCCACATTTTACTAATTGTGTAACTAGTAAGTGGTGGTAGAAACATGGAACCACAATCAAATGCATCTTTATTATTATCATAGTACATTTAAAATGGCAGTGATAATATTTTTGGTAGGAATATTCTGAAATCCCTTTGAACCTTGAAGAAAATAACAGGGTTTATGAAAAAAAACCCTGAGCTTTAATTATGCAAACATGATTGAGATGCTATAACTCTGACAGTAAAAGGTATGCTGAAATTTCATTAAATTCTCTGACACCAAAAATAGTTAGAATTTCTTTAAGCATTAAAGTTAAAAGGTAAAGGATTAGTTTATGAGCTGTTACTTTTTCTATTGGTAATGATCTCATGAATATAAACTTTTTATAAAATAAAATTTTTCATGGGGATTACTCATTTGATTAGAATTAATAAAGTTAGAATTGAATTTTTTTAATGAACAGGAATTCTATGCATTTTAAAAGATTTATGCCACTGAATGGACCCCAAATTAAAAGGGATGATTAAAAATAAATCTACTCCCTAGTATTTCCCAACTCATCCCCACCCTCCGTTCTATCTCAGGGATACCTACTAGCAGCACCTGCTCAATGTCTGAGGGAGACACCATCATTGCCTCCTGTTATGATCTGGATCTAGAATATCCCCCAAAAGCTCATTCAGCAATGTGCAGAGGTGAGGCTGTTAGAAAATGATTGGATCACGAGGCCCATAACCTCATCAGTGGATAAATCCATTTAATAAATTAATAATTTGAGTGGACTACTGGGTGGAGCAAGGCTGGAGGAAGTAGGTCACTGGAGGTATGCTCTTGGGGACACCTTGCCCAGGGCCCTGTTTCCCAGCTGCCTTGAGCCGAGCAGCTTTCATTCAGGGAAGGGCCTGATGGATGGAAGCTGCTCAGCGCATGTTCTGCATCATCTCAGACCCAGAGCAACGGAGCCAGGCGCTCAAGGGCTAAAACCTCTGAAACTAAGCAAAAAATAAATCTCTCCTCCTTTGAGTTGTTTTTGGCAGATAGTTTGGTACAATGACAAAAACTAACACCCTCCTAGCCAGTTCACCCAGTATCTCCTGTAGGTTCTCACAGACCAAGTCTGTATATGGCTGAAATTCCCACAAACACACAACAGGAATAATACTAGCCAACAGCAGACAGTCACAACCTCAAAGGGCTGGGCAAGCACCAGATATTTGGGGTGCCAGCCCCACCCCCACAGTCCAGGGAACTCTCCAAGGACACCCAGGGATGGGATTCAGCACACAGGAATTGTGAGTGGTGGACAGAAGAGTACCTAGGCATTTCTAGTCCCTCTGGCCTTCCGTGGGTCAAGTCAGAAACAAGTGTAAGATGTGGGCCAACCCTCTGAGAGCAGATGAAGACGTCCAACATGCACAATATTTGAGGAGCTGACTTTTCTGGTCACTGAGAAATCAGAATGCACTATTGCAATGAGATGCCAGAGGTCTGTTGATGTGCTGGGCATCACTGTCTTAGTTGGGGGACTAGAAAGGAGGTCCAGGGTCCTAAAGAAGGAACCAAGATGGCCATTTTGGTGAAGGACACTACTACTTACCTATCTGTATATGAGTTTGATACTATAAGAAATACTTAAAATATCACCCCTACCTGGAACACTATAAATGTTCAACAAACCTTAGTTGATACAATATATGTTTATATATAAATAAACAATATAAACAGGAACCTTGTTTGGGGTTGGGGAGTTTTTGCATCATCCTTTCTTTTAAATGTCTAAGTAGACTGAGCAATCACCGCTGTCTCTTGGAACAAATGAGGAAATTGCAGCTAGTGAGGTTAAAAGATTGACTCAAAATCGTGCTGTTAAATACATCCTTGCCCTTTGATTCATTTATCTATGCACTTTCCCCTCCATAGCAGAGGTGGAGAATTAAGTAGTGGGAAACTACAGATGTGAAGGGATAGGGAGGGCAAAATTGAAAAAAAGAATGTTCTTGAAATGCACATATATCTAAGCTAGATTAAGGAAGTAGAAATCAGATAAAAATAAGAATAAAATTAGATCTGGCAAGGTTTGATGCACAGGGGAAATTAAGTCAGTTTATGATTTTGTGAAAGACATATCAGAATTTCTTAATCTTATTGAAGGTCACACAGCCAAAAGTCAAAAACTGAACTCAAATTTTTGTGTGGATTAATAACTTAGAAAACAGTGGTATAATGTAATGTGTAATAAATGTTTTCTTTTACTTTCAAAAGTATCCTGATTTTGACAATAAGTTACATACTCACTTTTTATACTTAAATTGATGACGTCTGGAATCATGGAAGGCTGATTATTATTATTTTTTTTTTGGATGCCTCATTCATAGATTGACCATGATTCTAAAAATTAACAAGTTTGATAATAAAGAAGTCTGGAAATTGGTGGGAATGACTACTAGTCCAGGTAGAGTTACTGCAGTTCACAGGAGAGAAAAACATTTGAGATAGTTGAGAAAACAGTAAATAAATCCCTCTAAGCAAAGGAAGGTCAGCATTGGCATGAGAAGTTCAGTCCTCAAGTAGGACATTACCTCACTCTGAGGACAAACAAGGTCATTGGCACCTTCCTCATAGGAGCTGAGAAATTTTGTAAGAGATCTGAGATTATGCTAAAAGAATTACAAAAATGTTGTTTGTGATGGAAGAGGACCTAAAAATAAGGCTAAAACTTCCTTAGCACAGTAAAAGAAAAATTATTATTTTGTAGGAAATAGGGTCAATATTATATTAATAAAAGGAATATGGTTTTATCAGATGTGTATAAACTGTATCATCTTTGAGAGAAAATCACTTCTTATAGAGACGGTGTCACCATTTCAGGGCCAGCCAACATCTATGATTTCTTCCTAACCTTTCATTTTTCCATATAGAGAACACAGACTTAATACCAAGGGGAGACAAATGATTCAAGTTCAACCAATTGAACACACTCTCCCCGGATATGGGCCCTCAGAGAGGTGACACAAGGATGAGAAAAAATGGTTAAAATCCATTTATTCAGTGGAAATACATAGGTGAGACAATCTGGAAGTTTCTGTCAAAAAAAATGATGTAGAAGCTGCGTATTTTCTCTGTCTTCCAAGCCTGCATGGTTATCACACACTTAAAACCAAAGAAGACTAATATACTCAAGTTGATAAGCTGTGTTGGTCCTAATCAAGGGGAATCATTTCTGGCACCATCACTGGGAAAGAATCTGAATCGACCTGGAGATATCCTTCCACTTTATGTTACAAGAGCCCACTACTTTGACAACCAGTAGAACCCTGGTCAAAATAAACACTCCATAACATCATTTCTAGGCCAAAGATAAAAATTTGCAAGATACAAGAAAGGAAGGCAGCCAGAATCCCTCTGCATCTCATGTGGATGGGGATTCCAAGGAATGGAAATTAGTACCTCTAAGGCAGCGTAGGAGAATGAGAGACAACCAAGGAACCAGTTTGCAGGGTTGAAGATACATCCACGAGGAACACCTTCAGAGGTCAGCAAGCATCTCGGGAGGCACCTCTTCATGCTTACCTGACCTTCCAAATTCTAAACCACCATCCAAATTCACCCTGCATTAGGTGGGGGCAACATTATGATGGCTCTCGGGAAGATCAGTGTCTCCTTCTTGGTCACCAAGCAGCACTCCCAGTTGATGGTGGGCGCTCAGGCCACACCACACTGATCATGAGTAGAGGTGGCTGCGAGATGGGCATCTGTGCAATGCACCAGCACTAAGTCCCTAGGGCTCTTTTCTTTATCCCACCAGACATGGTGCCCTCCTTTTTATGGGACAGCCAGAAAGGACATAGACACGCCCAAGTAAGCATTTCCCTCTCCTTCAGAATTATTTAAAGTAATTATTTATTTGACTGGGTCATTTTGGAATCTTGTTTCTCTTGAGGTTCTGGAATCTCTCAATAGCTAAAAAGGACTAGGTTAGGAGCTAAGGATGAGGGCTCAGATCAGCTGGCAGCTTAGAACAGGCACTAGGTCTACACTTCCAGGCGGGAGGCCAAAGGAAGCAGGTTTTCTTCTTATTCTCCCATCAAAATAGAACCCTAGACAGGGCCTTGAGACCAGGGCCTGGTTAATAAGTGTTCACCCCCCATTTCCACAATCCCTAGCCCTGAACAGGGCTCTCTTCAACAAGTCGTAAAGGGGAGAAAAAACAGATACAGTATTTACAGATTATATTTAAAAATGAATCCTCTTCAGATCATTTCCCTGGACATCACCCTCTCAGACCACTATGCTATATAAAACTCTGCTTCCTATTTTTATCTATGGAGAGATGTATCTAAACCTTAAGCTTATTTCCGTTTTTCTTGTTGTGCTAAATTTTAAAATACAGATAAAACACAGTGTCACTGATTCAATTTCCTGTGATGCTCTGTCTTTCCTATCATTACTTCTGGGACTATTTGAATCCTTCCACCTTCTTCTTATCACAAGCTGGTCTCTATGTGTCTTGGCCTATTTATTATTACATATAATGTTCTCCTAAAGCAAACTGGCCTATCAGGCAGGTACTTTAAATGTGTTTTTTTTTTTCTCCTTGTCATGTAGTAATTCTATTTGGTGGGAAGGATGTTCTATTGAACGCTTAGAAAAATATTCTACTCTTGGGCTACAGACTGTTTTTATGAGCTTTGATCTGATTTTCTCGTTTGACTCATTTTTGAGCAGAATACAATCAAGCCAAGCTTCGTGTTAGAGCACAGCAAGAAGTCTCCAAATCTCCTGCTTGCAGAGAAGTTCACTTCCCACTTCACATGCCAGAGGATATCATATAACCTACAAGGCCTATTACATTTCCAGTAAAGTAGAAGTCCTTAGAGAAAAGTCCCTTTCTTTTTAGGTCCATCTTTATACTCTGACTAGGGAAAGACACCCAGAAAATTCCATAGAGTTAAAAAAAAAAAATGTTTCATTGGTTTCCTACTTGGAATACAAAGGTACGTGGTAAAGAACTGTGGTTTATCAATGTTATACCTACTCCAAGCCCTGAATTAGAAGTTACTTTGAGAGGGTTTGTCATTAATTCTCCTCTTCTGCCTCCATTGGTAGTACAGTGGAGAGCTTTAAAAATTGCCAGGGCCCCAGGTCCATTTTAGAGATACTGTCATCAATATTTTTCAGCACTCCTCAGTTGATCCTAACAAAGAGCCAAGGTTGAGACTCCCTGATCTCAGGTAGCTCCTACTTTTAGGTAGCTCAGGTGACTCCCTTGATTTCACCTCAGCTACCATGGAAGAGAAGAACTCTGTAATATAGAAGTTCTTAACCCGTGGTCCCCCAATTGATAACAGCAGCATTACTTAGGAATTTGTTTAATGATAAATCTCAGGTCCTACCTCACTGCATCAGAAACTCTGGGGGAAAGACCCAACAGACTGTGTTTTCACAATCCCTCCAGGTGACTGATGTGCACACAGTTTTAAGAATCAGTGTCGTGTTATCTCAAAGTTGTTTTCGGCTTTTGAAGTCCCATAGCACGTTGTGAAAAACACAAAGAAGACTGCGGCTTTGCTACCTCACATGTGGAACTGTAGCTAGAGGAAATAAGCAACACTGTTTCTTAGCCCTCTGCCTATGGTATCATCCAGCCATTCAATTCTTAATATTTGTTGGTGGTGCCACAGTGAGATCCCCTACTCTGTTTGGGCATTTTAATGGATAACAGAGTAGATATTTAAACCATGGGGGTGTTGAACCCTCAAACTCAAAAAGCCTCTTCCCAGAGTTCTTTAAATTCATTTCTTGATGTATACTTGAATAGGAGCAAATAACTTGATATGGAATAGTTCTTTTTCTAAAAGCTTGAAACTTAGATTGACAGCTCAGACATGACTTTGCAGTTGGAAACTCAATAAAATACCATTAGGGCAACTGTGAGTCTATCATTCTTGTGATTTAAAAAAAAAAAAAAAGGAAGGAAAGAAAAACAATGGAGAGGTTTTCTTTAAATTCATGCTTGATTTGTTTCTTTGATTATTACTCTTCTTATCCTCCTCAATTTCCCTCCCTCAAGGGAATTACAGAGTGCAGAAAAGACCTTTGCAGGGTCAGAGTGGGTGGGAGGATGGCAGGTGGTCCTTCAGTTTTTTAAAACAGATATCACTGAAAAAATTACTGTAAAAAAAATCTTCTTCAGACTTTTAAATCAAGGGGAAAAGTCAATAGGAAACTAAAAAATAAATACAATGCACATTTATAGACTATTGGTTCCCATTTTTAACAAAAGGAATGAACAATTTGAAAGGTTTCCAGTTTTATGAGTATATTCTACCCCCAAATTTTGTATATGCAAATTTCCTTCCTTAAAATAATCTCATCAAACAAATTATCTTGGACTAGCATTAGGTGTTGAGAAAAAGTATAAAGAAAGGTTTAAGAGAGCAGCAAATAAATAAGAACAATTGGGGCTATTTAATTTGATTATTTCTAAAAATAGACTTAAAGGTGAGATTTTACTAAAGGAAATTAGTAAAGATAAACTTATGACATACTTGTGTATGTCAGCTGCTTTCCACTGTACTGCCAATGGAGAATATTTCTGCAATTCCAATTTGAATTTTCAAAAGAGAAACCTAAAAAGTACACGAATACCTCATCACTTCTATGTGAGGCCATGGCATTAGGGATGGACCCGGATACTACTGTCCACTCTAAAAACATGGAGTCTTTTCTGGTCCTCTCAGGAAACCATTCCTGTGCAATGAATAGCCTGGGACTTACTTGTCTGAGCAGGGAACACTGCTAGGAAAATTTACACCATCAAGGAAAGTGAGAAGACAGGCAAATCCACTGACATGGCCCATAGAGTTGCCTCACTGATCTCTGAAACAGCCACACCTAGAACTCAGGCCACTTGAATCCAAGTAATTTTCCAAAATTACACCCCAAAATATAATCTTCATTCAACTATAGTATTAACGAATATTTTAGAGAAAAAACAGCAAAAGCACAGTTTTCTGTTTCCTTTTATTACTGTGGTCCAAGGTGTATTTCCTAAAAAACTGATGTTCTATGAGATGCTAATAGAAACTTCTTGTAAAAAATAGTGCAGAATATATTATTTAAATACATGTATTTTATATTATAAGTATTTGTGGGTATATGTGACATAAGACAATTATTATACACCTTTATTCAATGGTTCTTTTGTTATACAACGACCTGCCTGCAAGAGGCGATATGGCACATAACCAAATGCTTCACAATTACTCAAGCTCAAGATACTTGATCTAACTCACATCAACACTAAAAATCCTTCATTTGGCAAAGTACCTACATAAATGCCTCTGGTAAACATGTACCTTTTAAACAAATCTGACAACATATAGTTACAATATTATTTGATATTTCTTGGCCCTTGATATCAATGTGTGTGTGCATTATTATAGTTCTGCATCTCCTATTGGTGTCCCCTTGATACATTACTACTTACAGAATGTCCCCTCTCAGCAAACTTGGGAAAATGTTATCATGTGATACTCCCCATTTGGAGGTAGAGAAATTAAAGGAACTTGTTACAATCAACATGTATAAGCACCATAGCTAATCTAATATTGTAAGGGAGCATTATCCCCATGGCATTTCTATATCTGCTTCATAGCCAGGGAACAGGACTCAGCCACGCTCAAAGCTCGGTGCCCATTGCTAACTGTCACTGGGGAAAGACTGAAACTCGGTTTTCCTCTCCCAAAAGCCCACACTGCTGCTGCCTGTTTCCATTCTCAGATGCTGCTTGTTGTCAACAGTCCCCTGCTGCCTCACTCAGCCAACTCTAGTGCCTGTCTCCCTCCTCATTAGAAGGGAAGTGGGCTAGAGATGCCCTGAGTGCATCCAGCAGAGAAGAGGGAGAGATACTAAAAGTCCTGCCATTCCCTTGATCCACAAGTCAGCTCTGGTAGAAAACAACTAAGCAAAATGATGCCTTAACATGGATAAAATTGATGAGAAAGGTGATATAGTCTGAGGGTAAATACTAAAAAGTTTAAAATTTGAGATTTTGAAAAGAAATGGAGCACTCTAAGAAACTTGAAAAGGATAAAATTTCTACTGAAGAAGGTAATATTAGAAAGCAAATCAATTTGGGTTCACGGCAGAAGGGCTACCCTTGTAAGGTCTCCTCTAGTAGTAAAATTGGGGGAAGTTACATCTCTAAAGTATATGTAGAGTTTTTCCCCCCTAAAAATTAAATTTTCTTTTGGAATAGAATCCTTAATTCTGGCAAAATGAGTCAAGCAGACTCCTCAGGCAAGTGAATATTCAGTAAATATGCGCACATTCCTAGGAGAACTGTGAAGTCGTGGCTAACTGAGCAGCAGATGCTTTAGAGTGAAGCTGTGCTGTCGTACTTGGTTACCTGCTGCTGGTTGCACTGTAAGCTCTACATTGCTGAGAGCTTGGACTCACCATGATCTCCTCAGCGTATCCAGCACAGCGTATCTGCCAGTGGTTGACCCTCACATATTGTACTATGTATGAGCCTATGAATAAAGTGTAACTCCTCCGTGCTAGGGTCAAACTTACAAGGTAACTGAACAGTGCTTATCAAGTGAAATTGTTAGTTCCGTTAAGAAATATAGCATTATGAGTGATTTTCATGTATGTTAATGTGTGAAACAAATATTAGACATGTAGTGTATTTATCCAGACTTGGTTTTAAATTATAGTTACCTTTTACTGCTTATTGTCTTAAATGCAAGGTTAATCATGGATATACTTTCTGTGTGATAGTACCTATTGAAAGTCACTTCACTTGTAGTTATTTCACAAAAAGCTCTTTTATTGCATTTAATTGGACTCAGAAAACTGTGTATGTGCTGATTGCAAAGCAAAAGGGTATTTTCTAAACTAAATTTTTATGTGTATGATTTAGTCACATCAAAAGCTGAATAAACCAGAATACACAACAGCTGAAGAAGCTTACTCAAGCACAATGATTCCTCCTTTTATCATTTTACCATGATTCAAAACATGTCTTTCACCAGAAGGCATTTTTCTGATAACCCAGATTACTTTATTTAAAAAAAAAAAAAAACCTTCAAATATCAGCTGTTGAAATTTCAGGACAGTTTTCTTTGCAAATTCCTTGAAGTATAGTAAATTATATTACAGCTTGATCTAAACTGGGACAAGTTACAGCCACTTAACCTCAGTTTCTTCATTTGTAAAATGCACCTGTTAGCTTTCCATTACTGCAACAAATAACTGAGTTAATCAGCTTATAAAGATAAAAGGTTTATTGTGGCTCACAGTTTCAGAGGTTTTGGTCTATGATAGGTTGGCCTGGTTGCTTCTGATCCTATGGCAAGGCAGCACATCATAACTGCAGTGCCTTACAAAACCATTTACCTTATTGCTGAGATGAAAGAGACATGCAGCTCGAAACTTCCCATTAAGCCCCACCTATTAACAGTTTCCACCACCTCCCAACAGTACCAAGATGAACACCAAGCTTTTATCACGTGGGCTTTGCAGGAATGATCCATGTCCAAAACTATAGGAACAGTTTAAAAAATGGGAGGGAAAAACCTGTTTTAAAGAATCATTTTAGGACTAAATGATATGATACATACCAAGTAGGTACAGAGTGCTGGTGTCTTTACAGTGACCAATGAGACTCAGGTGTCCTTGATTACAGTGGCTGCCTTCCCACCTCATATCTTACCACTTAAGAAAGTGAGGTTACAGTCCTAAACACTTGACAACAATTGACTCACTGAATCCTTCTATTACCCACTCCAAGTACGTACTGCTATTATCCTCAGTTTACATAAGAGAAAGCTAGAGTGGAAGAACACTGAATGGCTTGCCCAGATGCACACAGCTGGTAAACTTCAGCGCTGGGATTTGGATCCAGGTGCTCCAGTTCCAGCATTTAACACACTCTTTAACATTTCACTCTGGCTACTCCTGTGGCGATCTTATAACACAGCCATGTTCTCAGACACAAAAGGCATGCACTGTCTATTAGATTAAATCAATATGCAAGGTGAGCACTCTAAAGAAATTACAGCTGTTACCTATGCAAGAAAGATAAGAGAAATGGCTCAATTTTCTGTTTTGAAAAGGCCTCTGTGTTCCCCCTTTTCACTTTTGAATATCCATCCATTCATTTTTCATTCTGTCATATTCGATATGCACATTTCCATGTAATTATTAAAATGCAGTTCACTTGTAATCTTCCTTAAAATTATATTGGCCATTCCATTGTTTACACAGGATGTTCTCTGAATATCATTCAGGCTATTTTTAGTTAAATATCGAGTTCAGCCTGATACTGACTGTTAGGGAAATTTGCCAGTGTAATTTTCCTAACCACCTAAAATGATTTAAACCATGAAGTTGCCTTCACAGAGTGAAATATATAATTGATGAATACATTGTCAAGAGAGGAAGAAGATTTCTGAATACACGTTTATACAGAAAATTTAAAAAGGGAAAAATGAGGAAAGCCATGCAACCTCTATCCTGTGCTTCTATGTTCCAATATCTTAAAGAAATAGAATTGATACGAAAGTGAACTTACTCCTTTTTTTTTTAATAGATCATTACCAAGAACTGAGAGTATAAACTAAATTTTTTTCTCTAAAATTGCTGAACACAGCAGAGAACAAGTTTCAGTGCTCCTCTTTTGGGCTTTTACTGTGCCAATTCTAAGTAATTATTACTTTGTTCTGGAAAGATCTGTAACAGAAATTTCGAGTGCTGTGGTTAGCCTGCAATCCTGTCATATCCTCAGATGCTTTTGCTGAAGGGAAAGTAGGTAATGAGAATCCCCGTGAAATGATGAACACGGAGCAGCCCTGAACTACAGGCATGGTCTCTGGAGTGAGCTATACAGTAAGACTATTTTCTATGTTGACCACAAGCACAGACATCCAAAGAGAAAAGGGATTTTCAATTATTCTGCAAACACTTTTTAAATGGCTAGAGTGTATCAGACATGTTGTTTACTGAAGCTACAAAGAAGGAGCCTGTTTTCAAAGTTTTTGTAAAACAGCTGGGAGACAGACCTGTGAACAGAAGACCAGCATGTAGAACTAAGGCGGGCAGAAATGTCACAGCTCGTTTGCCTCAGAAATGGAAAGATGCCTAGGAACCATAAAAATAGGGATTTTTATCCTGAAGTTATGTGATGCCAACCAGGGGTTGAATCAGATGGGAGGTTTAGTATAATTAGCCTTATTTGGGGCTATTGAAGAGTAGTCTGTGAGTTAGAAAGGAGGATGTTGGCAGCTGGAATACCATACAAAGGTGCTGACTCAGGGGGATTAGAAATATCAGAAAAGCACCATCAACAAGATGTGGGAAGAGGGAGGATTCAAGAGATGAAGAAGAGGACATGGACCACTGAGTACATCTAAGGAGCCATTCACTGAGAAATAAGGGGAGTGAAGCAAACCACAGGTGGGGTCAGGGCAATGAGAACATTTTAGTTCAGTCAGGAACAGCAGAGTTTGAAGTATTAATGAGACGACCAATAAAAATGGTACCTGGTAATAACTGGCAAAATGGACCCAAAGCTCAAGGAAGAAATGCAAACTCAAGATCAAGATTTGGAAGTCTTCAATTAATTTAGAACATAATTTGGTTCATCCTTTCCTGGGGTGAATACATTCTAAGACCCCCAATGAATGCCTGAAACTTCAAGTAATAGTGAACCTTCATACACGTTTTTTCCTATACAAACATACCTATGATAAATTTTAATTTATACATTAGGCACAGTAAGAGGTTAACAACAAAAACTGGTACTAAAATTGAAAAATTATAGTAATATACCATAATAAAAGTTATGTTAATATGGTCTCTTTCTCAAAAAGAATTACTTGAATATAAGCATTGCACTACTGCCATTATCAATCAGACAACCAAGATGGCTACAAGGGACCCGCTGCTGGGTAGGGTATATAACGTGGATACACTGGAAAAAGGGATGATTCACATCTGGGGCAGAATGGGGTTGATCAGTGCAAGATTTCATCATATTATTCAGGACAGCACACAATTTAAAACTTACCAATTGTTTACTTCTGACATTTTCCAATTAATGTTTTTGGGCCATGGATGATAATGCAAAACTACAGGTAGGTTGGGATTACTGTTCTTGCTGCCAAAGGAGTACATAATATTTTATAATAAAGATGCATAATGAGCAAAGAGAAATATGTCAGGAAGACAATGAACCAGGAAACACTATTATTTAAAGGACAGACAGGAAAGAAAAGGCTGAGAAATGACTATTAAGAAATAACAAAAGAAATCAGAAGGAAACCAAAAGAAAATGTTGTCAGAAAAAAAAATCTCTTTAATTGGCTTCCAAGAAGAAAGTGCTAATTAATCAACAATGATGAATCTTACAGCATTTTAAAGCTACAAAGAAAAACCCTAATTTTTTTCTCTAAAATTACTGAACACAGCGGACAGAACAAGGTTCATATGATTTACTTACACAAAATGTCTCAAAAGTTTTGTTAAGACATGCCTTTTTTTTTTCCTTCCACTAGCTTGCATGGATTTGTAGCCTGGGTCTCATTGGGGGAAATACCAAGATGATGAAGAGTAACAACACAGAGAGTGGAAGGCCACTTCCCCAGAGAGCTGGGTAACACTGGCACTGGTACCTTCTCTAGAAATGGCCTCAACCTCTCTTCTACACAGGAAGGCCAGGTTCTAGAAACAGGATAAAAGGACAGGTAAATGCTTACCTGTCTTTTCCTAAACTAGAGATAGGAATATAGCCCAATATGGCCAATAGACATAAAATGACAGGAGAAGTCTTTTGCCAAAGATTCTCCACTACAAAGAAAAAACATATTTGAGTATAAGACACCCTCTTCACAGCAATTTTACCTTATATCTATTTTAATCTCACCCTTTTCCCCGACTTTGAAGGGAATTTTCTGAGGCCTGTTGCTGCCATCTGTCGCAGCCATCTTGAGAACCTAGTAGTTGACATCACTGACATACGGAGGATGGCAGAGCTCACGGACTAAAGGGAATCCCGTCCCTTGTAATAACATCAAATGCTGAAACGAACTTGAACACGTTAACCTCTGGACTTCTTACTACATGAGAAAACAATCAAGCCATAGCACAAGTCAATTTTGATCAAATATTCCACTACTTTCAGTCAAGAACATCCTACTTCCTAAGCCTACATACTCAAGGGCCTAGATTATGCCATTTAAACATAAAAGAAGTAAACTCACTTGTTCTGAATGACACACTGCTTATTATAATTTAGATAAGAGCTGTCTTCAAAAGCTTCCGTTAATGCAGGAATATTCAGAGGTGAAACAATTAGATTATGAAAGCTGTAACCTAATCAGTCCTTCCGAGTTTGCATGGTCTGACTGGGTGGTAACTGTAGGCAGGTGGGGGGGGCATGGCTGGAGGAGGAGGGTCACTGGAGGTGTGCCCTGGAAGAGTGCATTTTCCTTGCCCCTTCTGGCTCTGCTTCCTGAAACCACCAAGAGGGGGGCAGCTTTCCTTAGCTGGGCCCCTCTCCCACCATGTGCTGCCTCACCTTGGGCAATGGAGTAAGTCTCCTATGGACTAAGACCTCTGAAACTGTGAGCCCCAAATAAAATTTTCCCCCTCAAAATTGTTTTTGTCCAGTTTTGGTCACAGTAACAAAAATCTAACTATGTGCTACTAAAAAAAAAAAAAAAAAAAAAAAAAAAAAAAAAAAAAAAAAAAAAAAAAGACTGAATGAAGTGTCTTAACAAATAAAATCATTTAATATATTTTCCTATTATAATGACAATGCGTGTTTGAGAAAGGCAATTGAAGCATCCTGCCTGAATTATCTATCATGGTTCTTGGAAATTCTGGGAAAGAGCTGAACTAAAATGCAACAAATTAGTAAGCTCTGCACATATCTGTTGAGCTTCCATGGGATGGGGGTGAGAGAAGTCATGTGCCAAGGGAGCAGATTAAGATATGCAAATACACTTCTCCCAGGTGCCTCAATTCTTTGAACTTGAGTCCATGATATTTTGTTTTTTTAATTTACAAAAGCAGTACCTTGCAATTCTTAACAGTACAAATTTTTATAATAATGTGCTTACAGATACCAGCAAATGAAACTGGTAAGCCACAATTTAAATGAACATAGAAAGAAATTAAGTAGATGCACATTATCAGAGCCAACATCTTCCTTCAACAGGCATCCAGGTAAACAATGCACACACACAAAAAGAGATTCTCCTTCATCTTTCTGCACTAGATTCTTTGAAAGGAATGATAGGAGTCTGAAGTTTCCAAGGGTGCTTAGGAACACTGCTTTTCCTTTCTAAAATAATCTTCTTTGTTTTTAAAACTTAGAAAATTAGTAAGGTTGGTATTGAAAGAATTGGTGAGTATGACTGATACTGTTCTATCATCTCAGAGTCAGAAAACAAAATATTCTCATAACAGGTGTTAGCCTAAGTGCTTTTTGCTCCTGATATTGTTTTCCTGAATTAACCAAATATATTCTTCTCATGACTGAAGTAAACTTTCTCTAAAATTTAGAATGGTTTGCTACCAAAGTTCTGTAAAACTGAATCCATCAAGTGTACTCTAAAACCACCAAAACACCTCTCTTGCCTTTCATTTGCCCCAACACAATCCATCTGTCAGAGCTATTCAGCAAACGTTGTCTGCTTAAAATCTTGCCAGTGACTTTAGCCAAGTTATCAAGGACCTTCCTGAATATTTAAGAAACACATCAATTGCCTTTGCCCCAGAATGATATGTTTCAGGAAAGTACAATAAACATCCCTGAAATCCATAGTTCCTCCTCTAAGTTATTTTTGTCCAGTTTTGGTCAGAGTAAAAGCTAACTATGTGCTATTGCACGAAAAAAAAAAAAAATCCCTTGGGGATATTCTCATTTCTCTCTCTCTCTCTCTCTCTCTCTCTCTCCTGCTTCCTGGTTGCCAGAAGGCTTGAGCTGTGTCCATCCACAGGCGAAGCAGACCTACAGCAGAGTATATAAAGGGGTGATGCTGAAGGCTTTCTGTTTTCGCGTAGGTGTGGCTAAAACTGCAGTTATTCTTAACTTACTCAACTCGTAGTAAGATAGTGTTGGCAGGAGTTTTCTTTTTAAAATGCAAACATGTTACCTGGGACTATATTTAATGTCTTGACCCATTGATAATCACTGAAAACTAGGAGATCTGACGAGCAAAGAGAATAATTCCGAGAGTGAGAAGACATGAAGACAGAAGATGAGCAAAAGCAACTGTAGCACATGAGCAGGGCCTGATGATGGGGTTTATGGACTGAGTTGTGTCCTCCACACACAAAATGTGCATGCTGAAGCTCTGATCCCTAACGTGATTGACTCTCTTTGGACACAGGGGCTTCCAGGAGGCAAATTAGGTTAAGTGAGGTCCAAAAGGTAAGACCCACATCCAGTCAGAGCTGGCTCACCCTCCCCGACTCTGCTTAGGCACACAGAGGAAAGGCCATGTGAAGACAGAGCAGGAGGGCAGTCCTCCAGGAGCGAGGGAGAGACCTCACCAGAAACCAGCCCTCCAGCACCTAGATCTAAGACTTCTAGCCTCTGTAAGTGTGACCAGAAATGTCCATTATTTAAGCCACACTGTCTGTGTTATCTTGTTAGAGCAGTCCAAGCACAAAATGAAAAATCCTGAGGATACAAAACATTAGCAAATCCTTAGCTTCAGAGAACAGGAAACAAAAAGCCAGAGAGAGGCCAAAAAGTGAGGTGAACAATCAAGAAAAAAGTACACTCCCTGGCTTTCACCTTGGCTTAGTGCTAGCCCAATGTGACAGATGGATCAACAGTCCTATCTATGGGTTAAAAGGTGCAGTATAAGAAAATTGAAGATATTTATAGCCATCTATATTTCAGATCAATATGCTCTTTTGAAATGAATTTAATAGAACTTAGATTAAAGAAAAATTCCAAAGGCACTTTGGTTTGAGCCCAGACATTTACACAAAGTTCTAAAGGTGTGAGCACCACCACATCCTAAAGGAAACTAATTACCAGTGAGTTAGGGTTTAGATGTGAAGTGCCTCCAAAGCTCGTGTGTGAGACAAAGCCAGAATTTCAGAGGTGAAATGATTATGAGAAGCATAAAACAGTGAAAGTGTTTTAGTCAGCTTTTTCATCACTGTGACCAAAAGACCTGACAAAAACAATGTAGAGGAAGAAAAGTTTATTTTGGTTTATGGTTTCGTTTGGTCCATGGTCAACCTACTCAGTAGCTCTGGGCCCAGGACATCATGGTAAAAGGAAAGGCATTCAGGACATGGCGACCAAAAGCAGACAGAGAGCTCTGCTTACCAGACAAATTATATACCCAGAAGTAAAACCCCCAGTGACCCACCTCCTCCAGCCACACCTCACCTGCCTTCAGTTACCCACTTAATCCATCTCAGTGGATTAACCCACTGAGTAGGCTACAACCTACTCAGTGACTCACAATCTAGTCATTTCTCTCTGAAAGTTCTTGCATTGTCTCACAGGTGAGCTTTCAAAGGGCACCTAACATCTAACCCATAATAGACTAAGAACTAACTTCACCCAGCAGAGAGGTTCTGAAATATATTACATTTTGCAGCGCCATGGATTCAGTTTGTCAGAGCTGGAGGCAAACTATGAGGTCAGCTCAACCCTCTCATTTCAGTCATTTATACACTTGATTTCTCATTACCAAACTCATTTTAATGTAACTCTTAAGATTATTAATTATTTTTTCATATTTTTATTGGTTCATTAGAGTTGTAAAAAGGATTATTATTTATTTTTAAGACATTTATTTTTATTCTAAAAATATTATAATGCATTTAGAAGTGTAGACTTTCTTGTTTTAAAATGATTGCTTTCTTTATTTTCATTTTTTTAGAGAGAGAGAATTGAGAATTTTAATATTTATTTTTTAGTTTTCGGCAGACACAACATCTTTGTTTGTATGTGGTGCTTAGGATCGAACCCGGGCCGCACACATGCCAGGCGAGCGCATTACCGCTTGAACCACATCCCCAGCCCCAAAATGATTGCTTTCTTAAAGGCCATGCAATGTGTGGAATTTTCTGCATTATCTTTGCAATTTTTGTATAAATCTAAAATTATCCTACAACAATGTTTATTTTTTTAAATATTACATTTAGTAAATCAGGCTCTGTATCGAAGGATACCAATTTTACTTCATTCACAATTACCTTCCTACTTAAAGTTAAATTACTTAAGCATCTGTCTAGTGAATGATTCAGATAAATATAGGCTTAGATTGATGCACATGTAGGCACAGATATTCCAGGTAAACAAATTCTGCAAGCTCCTGTGAGCATGCCCAAATTATGTAGAAGCTTTCCTTCCTTTTTCAGTCTCTCCTTGTATTAACAACTTGATAAGGTACCAAGAGAAGGCTGAGGCAAGTTCAAGGTCAGCTTGGACAATGTAGCAAGATACTCACAAAATAAAATTAAAAGGACTGGGATGTAGCAAAGTGGTAGAGCACTTAAGTAGTGTGTGCAAGGTCCTGGGTTCAAATCCCAGTGCAGAAACAATAATAAAAAGTGAGAAGGTGCCAAGAATACCATGTGACAGTTTAACCTGTCTCCTCTTAAAGTTAGCCTGTGTTGGAAAAAATATAATTCACCTCCAAGAATTTTCTTTCCTTGGGAAATAATGACAGTTCTAATCCCAGGATAATTTTATTTTTGCTTGTGTTTTTTTTAATGAGGAAGAAGATTTATTTATATTAAGTAGCACTGAATTAATAGGCTTACTGAATCCATTCACCAATGCTAACTAATGTACAATAACAGAATTGACTAAAGTCATCACAACCTGATGTACTTTTGAGGTGGCTTATTGTTATTTCCTCTTGTGCACCAAGACATGTTAAGGAAGACTGAATGTATCTATTCAATATCTATCTTTACAAATATGTATGTGAGCTACAGGTAATATTTTGAAACATATTAAAATCCTTTTTCCCTATCCAGCTACTCATAGAGAATTAGGAACTTTTGAGCACAAATTATCACAAAGGACTCTAGAGTTACAGGTGTTTTGAGTTTCAGGAACTCCTGAAACACTAATTGTTTTGTGCTGATTGTTTACAAAAATGTAATGATTTGTTATCTTGTTTATTGTTGTCCTAGCATGATCCCTGCCCTATGTATGCCTTGTCCAGTGACCCCACCAACTACCACCATGGACTGTCCTGATGCTGAACACCTCTCACTGTCTATGCCTCAAGTCCTAGAGAACAAGGACTTTGGGTCACTTTCACCCAACCTTGCTCTCTGGAGATGCCATCACCCAATTTTCCATAGAAATGAAATGTAGAAATTTACCATGGGGAAATGTAACAGGATCCTCTTCGTATTTTGAATATAGCTGTTTCTGCTCTAAAATGAACATGCCCCCCTACACACACCTCTGTTCCATAATCTTCCTCTCCCTGATCTCTCCTCCTTAATCTTCTCCCTAATCTTTCCCTCCCTATTCTCAGGGAAAACAGGATTCTTCTGGGTCACCTCTTCCCATCTATCCCCCTGATGGGAAGAATCACAGACTCGGGGCAGGAGTCCCCTGTGTTTCTCCTTTGCTAGCAAAGCAATAAAACTCCTTTTTCCTTGAAGAAGGAGAAGGAGGAGGAGGAGGAGGAGGAGGAGGAAAGTGGCAGAGGAAGAGGAGACATGAGACAACTTTTGACGTACAACAAAGTACGTCAAAGGCACAAAGTCATGTTACAATCTTGAAAAAGGGAGACTCTGTTGAAAGGAAAGGGAGAGCTTTTAAATGACACACTTCATTTTATAAATCAAGAGTCGAGATCAACCAGTGAGCCAGAGGTTCCACTTCCCACTGGCTGCACTTGTGCTGACAGCCGGGTGACTCACGGTGGAGCAAAAATAGTGGTTTGGCATCTTTAGACAAGGAGGGACCCGAGACAGCACTTTCTAGTCACTTAGGGACTGTAAATGGTGGGAAAAGAGCATCCCTCCCCATGTAGAACTCCAGAGAAAGGTGCAGAAGTTGGCTGTGTGTTTGCTGGGGCGCGGGGTGGGGGGGGCCTCTTTCCCAAGGGCTATGCTGAGGACTTATTTCATCTTCCTTGCAAGCTAATTGCCTGCAAGCTAATTGCCACTGTTTCACAAATACTGGAAAAAGACACAAACTCCTGGGACAGATATGAAGGATGGGTTGAGTCACAGCAGCAAAAGTACAGTTTTAAGCCAGGCGCAGTGGCGTGCACCTGTAATCCCAGTGGCTGGGGAGGCTCAGATAGGGGGATCACGAGTTCAAAGCCAGCCTCATCAAGGGCAAGGTGCTAAGCAACTCAGTGAGACCCTGTCTCTAAATAAAATACAGAATAAAGCTAGGGATGTGGCTCAGTTGTCGAGCGCCCCTTATTTCAATCCCTAGTACCAAAACAAAAGAAGCCTGAATATCAGTATCTCTTGTGCTGGTTCTTCAAGCCCCAGTCCCACAGGAAAACAAAGACAAGAGTGAATGATGACTGCATGCCCCTAAGGAAGTCTTTCAGTAAACATGCCTGCCCTCGACTTCAGAGGGGCAGACAGCATCTCTACCTTCCAAGATTGTTGAGGGTACAAAGTCCCTTGAAGTTAACAGTTCCAAAAGAATTTCTATTAGTTACTTGCTCACAAGTCATGCAGAAATGCCAGAATGCCATGGGGAACTACCTCTGACAGGGTGAAATGAAATACCAATGAGTGATACAGTCAAGGGCAGTCAGACCAGGAATCTATAGACCTACATGGATCTGCAACATTGCTGAGAGCGGATGTGGGGACCTGGCTTTAAATCCCTGGAACAGTCACCATGCACTGCCCTTGCCCTGGGATCGGAGTGTAAGACATAGCCTCAAAGGCGAGGTCAGGCGCCAATGCACAGGGGATGTCTATGATCCTCCTGCACCCCCATGCTACCTGGACATGAGAGAAAAGAAACTTATTTGGCAGGAAATTACACTCTGAGTTGCAAATGAGGATGATGATGATGATGATGATGATGATGATGATGATGATTGGTACTGGGGATTGAACTCATGAGCTCTCGAGCACTGAGCCACATCTCCAGCCCTATTTTGTATTTTATTTAGAGACAGGGTCTCACTGAGTTGCTTAGTGCCTCACCATTGCTGAGGCTGGCTTTGAACTCACAATCCTCCTGCCTCTGGAATTACAGGTGCACCACCTCGCCCAGCTACGTATAAGGTTTATTTACTGGTATTTTGTTCATCTCAAAGAGACTGTCTTAAGTGGAAGTAGAGCAGGACTACCTTGATTTGGCTTGTTTAACTCCTCTGCTGGAGAGCCCTGCTCAAGTTTATCATGAATTAAGACCCCTGAGCAAGATGAGATGAGTTTTAGGGAGACAGTGACTATTTTGTGCCTCACTTGTAGTATGCAACATTTGACTTAACATTTGTGAGTTAAGTTCATACATCATTATCAGCAGACCACAATGACAGTATATTTTTATACCATCATTAAGGTTCTTTTTGTTTTGTTTCCGTTTTTATATTTTGCAGTGCTGAACATTGAACCTAGGGCTTCCAACATGCTAAGCAAGTGCTCTGTAACCATACTTAAGTCTTTAAATAGTATTTTTAGGACACATAAAAATAACTTTATGCAGCATACTTATGAGATACAAAAGTAGTATAAACTATTAAAGAAAAGGCAAAAAGTAGGTCCTTCAAAGATTTCAGTTAAATTCATGGATGATTCCACAAATCGACTAAGGGAAGTTAGAAATTTTTCAGCTACAACCATAACCTTTTGAAGTTAATGTCACAGAACACAAACATGTCCTTTCACAAAATATGCCTCAGAGCTACTGTCAGAGGCACAAGCATAGCTTGGCAGACCATTAATCTGATCGCATCTTCTAGTCTCCTTCATGAATTCTAATACCTAATCGTTTAATAGTCACATGACACTTCTCTGACCTTTCTGTAAAATCTCCCACTTCCTTAGCTGATGCCAGCTCCTCGGACTCCGCGGTCAGTTAACAGTTTTCAAGAACAGTGTAGCTCCAGGGTTTCTATGTGAAGCTACAAATGTAGAGAATCCTGGCAGGAAACTCAAAGACCTGGGACCAAATTCTGGCTCTGTCTCTTGCTGGCTCTGTGACTTTAGATAAGCAAAAATTTCCATGTCCCTCAACTTTCTCATCTTTAAACCCAAGAACATACTTGATTACTAACACCTATAATATACTATTGAAATTCAACTATTGAAATTCAAAGAATAGTTCATGTAAAATTAGTATTTTATACAAATATCAATTTCTACCCTAATTTCTCTATGAGAGAGAAACTGTTACTCAGATCCACAACTGACAAGGAAATCTATCTCCTCAGCAAGTGGCCTTACTTATCTCCAGGATAAATGGCTATTTTAAAAAGACTCTGAGTGAGTGATTGGGGTTTGAAGAAGAAAGATAAAAATGATCAATCTAGAAGGCAAAGAAAAGAAATAGGAGAAATAAAACTGCCTGACATACTACAATAAAGGGAATTTGGAGTGTGTGTGTGTGTGTGTGTGTGTGTGTGTGTGTGTGTTTTCAAAAGTTTAAGAAAGGGACAGAGGGGAATTGAGAGCAAAGGACAGAAAAGGAGGATCCCAGAAGAATGGCCTAAAAACTGGGGCTTTCTTGGGAAGGTGTCCAGGGAAAGTGCCCAAGAATCTTTACAGGGTAGGTGTCTTTTATTCAGTTTAACTTATTTGTTGCAAATACTTCATCCACCAATGCCTTAGACTTTGTTAATAACCACTAGGGTCTCCAGAGTGTGTACGGGTGATCATTTGGATGATGGAAGAAGCTCAGTGATGTGACGGCAGGCAGTACTGGAAGATGGTCAAGGGTGGAAGGCGCTAAGAAGCAAGTTCCTGCGATAGGCAAGACCTCAGGCAAAGGGAAAGCGAAGACAAAATGACCCTCCTCAAGTTCCCAAGACTCTTCCTGGAGGCCCTGGGTTTCTACCTTCTGGAGAATGAGAGTACAATCATTTTATTTAAA
Organism: Callospermophilus lateralis; assembly: GCF_048772815.1. Taxonomy (NCBI): domain Eukaryota; kingdom Metazoa; phylum Chordata; class Mammalia; order Rodentia; family Sciuridae; genus Callospermophilus; species Callospermophilus lateralis. Next base: position 15,205,569 of record NC_135321.1, read on the forward strand.
TAAAAAATACAAAGGGACTTGGAACATCCTGGCAATTAACACCTGGTTTTCATCAATTTTACCACAAACAAGCATGGACATACCTAAGAAAAGGTAGAAAAAATATATCAACAGCCAGATTCTTCACTGTCATTTTAATATGTGGCTCCCACTAAGTTCCTATTTACAAAAATCAATTTTTATAGATTCCCAAGTGTACATAATTACTGTACATAAATAATGACCCCAAAGGACTCATTTCACCAATATTTGGAAATTGTTGACTTCTGAGGTACTGCAACAATACCAGAATTTTTAAAAATACACATATATATTTTCCATGGAAAATGCTGAAGCCTAAAAAAATAATGCATATTAATTAACTTTCATTCTTTGTCTACTTTTAAATTTTATTTTGCAGAATAATCATCTTCTGAAAGGCAGTAATGAAGCTATGCTGCTGGGACACCAGATTTATTCAGTACCTTTGAGAAGATAGGCAGCTAAGAATCCTGATGACCATGCTTGATGAGTCTTTGGTTTATTTTTTCCTGTCTGTTGCTATAGTAACTAAGAAAGAAGAAGTGAGCTGTAAAACCACTGATGCTTCCCTGTTAAACCTTTCTTAAACTTTCTATTTGTAAAATGAACCTAAGCTTATTTAAATCTTTTCAGGAGCTGGGGGCACGTTCAGTGGAAAAGCACTTGCCTAGTGTGAGCAAAGCCCTAGGTCTGAACCTTAGACCAGCAAAAAAAATTAATAATAATAATAATTGTTATTGTTATTATTATTATACATACCTATATAAAATTAATATTTACATATGTTCCTTTTAATTGTGTGTGTATGTATATATATATATATATATACTGCTTTTATTTATTTGCATTTTTAGTGTTGGGATTTCATAGTTCCTACTTCTTTACATTTCTATGAATATATTATCTCTATGAAGGGAAATTACTTTTATGATTCCAGTAACAGTGTATGCTAAAGTTTCAAAAAAAGTTTCTCTTATATAACATTACTATATAAAAGATGAAAGAAAAAAGATGTGGGGAGGAAAATGTGGTACATTTTAGAATGTGCAGTTCTATTCAGAGACCAATATAGGGCAAACTGTCCAAATTTTTAAATGATCTAAGGCATCAAGACTCCTCAACTTTCTGAACCAAAAGCTAGGTTAGGTCAATTCTGGATAGAAAATAAAGATGCATTGATTTTGCACATACATGTGATTATTTTTATACAATTTTGTCCCTGCTGTATCCATTGCAAACCACATGCTGATTGACTGGCCTCCACAAATTCTACCTTTTCCTTGAATCATTGGTTGATAGTGACAAAGGTTAACACTTCAATAGGACAAAATATGTTAGTAGTAATTCTAAGTGATTTACATGAATTCTCATTTAATCCTTATACAAAGAAGGAACTCTAGAAAATCAAGTCCTGCACATCATACTAGAAATTATTTCTTTAATTTGAAGATAAATTTGAGGTAAGACCAGTCTCCATAATATAGCACCATGTGTTTCAAATGAGGAAACCAAGGTAATGAGATTAACTCACTAAAGTGTTTACTTCAAGGTAATACTGACTACTATGAAAAAATAATTCCAAAAAATTATAAGAGTTCAAACAGTTAAAGTTTAAATCCTGTGAAAATAAAGGCAGTTGTTTTGACCAGTTGACAATTCCCTTCAAAGAGCTTGCACAAGGACCTAGATTCATCCTGACTGTGAGTTCTGACATCTTCCAACACAGATTCAAGGTTGCAGTGCATATTGGTTTCCTATAACTGCTATGACAAACTACCATTGATATCTGTCTTAAAGCAAAATTATCATACAGATCGGCAGATCAGACAACAGACACAGATCTCCCTGGGCAATGACCAAGGTGTTAGCAGAGCTACATTTCATACTGGAAACTCTAGGAAAGAATCCACTTCTTTGCCTTTTGCTGCTTTTAGAGGTCACCTGAATTCCTGGGCTCATGAGGCAACCTCACATATTAAAGTTACAGTGTCAGACCAAGGCTTTCTTATGCTGCCACCTCTCTGGGTATCTCCTCTGACTGCCTCTTCTATTTTAAGGACCCTTGTGATGACAATGAGTTCACTCAGAAAATACAAAGTAATCCCTAGAAAACTTAATTCAATCTGCAAACGTATTCCCCTTTGCCAAGTTACCTAACATGTAGATTTTAGGAATTAAAATATGGACACCTTTGGTGGGGCCATCATTTTGACTACCATAAACTGTATATGGGAAAGGGCATGGAGAGTCAGACATGCTAGATTTTTAAGAGTCAGTCCTGGATGTGGAACACATCATCCCTGTTCATATTCTACTGACAGAATTCAGTTATGTGGCCACATTTATGTAGTCTACCTGTGTGCTCAGGAAGAACAGGAAACAGATTTGGGGAAAGACAGTCAGAAAGTGGTAGAGCCAGGGTTTGAACCATGGCAGTACTGCTTAAGAGTTCTAACTCCTGGTTACAGTGTGGTACCATCTTCCACCTGTATTCTCTTACCTTTTCATCCTCTTTAAACTTTAGATTACTCTCCACAGACATATACAATATCCACCTAGTATTACACCATCCCCAGATGCTTTCCAAGCCAGGAAAACAAATGATCACCCATGCCTGTCTTCCAACTCACCCACTCTATGTTGCTATGATCTTACAAAGAGAATCTTTTCCTTTACCCAGGCTCTGAACTTCATTCTTATGCAGGCCAAAGCATCCTTTTTCTAACTCTAAGAAACTTACTCATATCTGTCTTCCCTACTGCAAACTAAGAACAGTGTCTTCTTGATTCATCTTTTACATCAGACCTGAGGCCTATTGATTTTCCATTTACTATAAGTTTACTTATTTTAATTAATTATCCAAAATTGACAATGTGTAAATAAAGAGGTATATATGTGTACCCACAAACAAATGAATTTGCTCATTTATAGTAGTCATGCTCTATAAAGTTTGTATAGGGTTAATTTCCTTTGAGCCTCTGGCCACATTTTAATCAATCAATCAATACATAACTTTGGTCTCTGTGTGCTTTTGTTTAGAGATATTTTATTTAATAGGTACTATTGAATCAGTAACACTGAACTCACAGTCAACATCATTATAATATGCCCGAGCCAAGCTTATCTAACACATGAATTTTGTGTAATGATCAAATCAAGGCAATTAGCATTTCTATCACCTCAGACATTTACCATTTCTTTGTATTGGAACATTCAAAATCCTCTCTCCTACTTATTTTGAAATCCACAGTAAGTTATTAACTTAATTGCCCGGCTGTGCTGTAGAACACTAGATCTTATTCCTCCCATCGAACTATATTTTGGTACCTGTTCTCCATCCTCTCTCTGCACTGCCTCGCCCTATCCTTTCCAGCCTCTAGCAATCTCTGTTCTACTTCCTACATCTTTTTCAGCTTCCACATAAGACTGAGATCATGTGGTATCTGTCCTTCTGTGTCTGGCTTATTTTACTTAATGTCCTCCAAGCTCATCCATGTTGCTATGAGTGCCAGGATTTCACCCTTTTATGTCTGAATAATATTCTGATGTGTAAATATGTCATATTTTCTTTATCCACTCATCCATTGATGGACATCTCAGTTGATTCATATTTTGGGCATTGTAAATAGTGCTATAATGAACATGGAAATGCAAATCACCTGTTCCAGATACTGACTTCAATTATTTTAAATACTCAGAGTGGTGTTACTGGTTCATAAACAATTCCGTTTTTAATTTTTTGAGGAACATAACTGCAACACTGTTTTATATTCCTATGAACGTGTATACAAGGGTTCTAATTTCTCTACATCTTCATCAACACTTACCTTTTTTGTTGTTGTTGTTTTAGTCACAGGCATCTTAATAGGTGTACAATGATATCTCATTGAGGTTTAAATCTTCATTCCCCTGATTGAACATATTTTCATATATTTCTTGGTCATTTGTATATCTTTTATAGAGAAATATCTACTTAGATCCTGTGCTCTTTTTCAATGAAGTTGATTTTGCTATTGAGTCCCCTGTAAACACTGGATACAGAGTTTGCAAATATTTTCTCCCACTCCATAGATGATAGATTGTCTTCTGGTTTAGCTGTTTTTGTTTTTGTTTTTTTCTTGTGAAGTACTCAAGATTAGATGCAATCTCTGGAAAAAAAACAGAACCTAAGACAGGAAAAAAAAAACCTACTAATAAATGTATGTAAATCCAAACAGTAACTAGATTTTGTGGATTCTTGACAGAAGAAATATACTACCAAAAAACCAACACAACTATACCACTCCTCAGTATTTACCCTAAAGAATTAAAGTCATCATACTATAGAGATACATGCATACCCATGTTTATAGCAGCACAATTCACAATAGCCAAACTATGGAACCAGCCTAGGTGCCCATCAATGAATGAATGGATAAAGAAAATGTGGGAGCCTGGCATGGTGGTGCACACCTACAATCCTAGTAGCTCTGAAGGCTGAGGCAGGAGGATTGAGAGTTCAAAGATAGTCTCAGCAACTTAGTGAGGTGCTAAGCAACTCAGTAAGACCCTGTCTCTAAATAAAATACAAAAAGGGGGGACTGGGGATGTGGCTCAGTGGTTAGGAGCCCCTGAGTACCAAAAGAATCCCCCATACCAAAAAGAAAAGAAAATAAAATGTGGTATATACAAATATAGTTTTATTCAGTCATAAATAAAAATGAACTTATGTTATTTGCAAGAAAATGGATGGAAATTAGGACCATTATGTTAAACAAAATAAGCCAAACTCAGAAGGTTAAGGATCATATGTTTTCTCTCATATGTGGACACTAGAGAGGAAAAAGGAAAAGAAAGTAGGGGTGGCAGGAATCTCATGAAAATCAAAGGGAGATCAATAGAGGAAAGGGATTCAGGGATGGAAGGTGGGAAGGAAGTGGGGGAGGGTTGGGGAGTGATGCTGGCCAAATAATATTGTTATATTGTGTACATGTACAAATATTTAACAACAAATCCCATCAATAAATGTAACATACCAATAACAAAGGTGGAAAAAGAAAAAAAAAATAGGAACTTGCTGACTCCCAAAGAGTCACTTGGAATCTATAGCTCACCCATGTGCCACCCTTAATGCAGACCTAAGCAACCCAAAACATCCTCTGATGACAACAACCTTGAGTGTTCAGCAATTATATTTTAAAGCAACTTGTATCAAAATTTCAATGTAGAAGTCCTATCAGAATTTGGCATGTAAATTTATTAACCATGTGTGATATGTTATTCACTCTGGACTCAAAAATCATTGCTAAATACCTCATACAGATAAGGATAATTAGGATTTTTATTGTCTACTGTAATAAAAGATTTTATTAATTTTCCACAACAGACTTTACTTCTCACTTTTTAAATGTTTTGAATAACTTAACAGGCACCTCATGAAAGAACTACAAAGAAAATAAAGAAATAATATTATGCCTGAATTAAGAATCAAACCTAGAAAAAGTAATTATTCCAGAAAATTTGCCTATTAAATTTGACAATAAATATTTTTAAAAAACACATAATAAAAGACAAAAAGATCCTACTTCATGTAAAAATGTGTAAGAACAGAAGTTACCAAATGCCTATTTTGTTCCTAACACTGTACATTATCGATGTTTTATTAATTTATGGTTTTACTAAGACCTAAATTCTAGACAATGTAATCAGATACATGGAAAGGAGTTACTAGATCCATTTGTCAAAAATTAATGGTTACTTACTGAAATTTTTTTTTGAAAGGCCTGTTGAAATGACCTTGAGGCTATGAGTACTTTTTTCTGATTTCATTTCTTGAATTTGGGGTATAGATTGATTTTTGGAAATAGCCAGAAAACACTCAAAGTCAAGTCTTTTAAAGTCTATGATCAAATAGTTAAGACACGCTTTTGGTTTTTGTTTGTTTGTTCAAGGCTGAACTTTCGTGCAGTTCATAAACAATTTTAAAAGGCAATTTTGGGGGGTTTTTTGTTTGGTTTTTTTTGACAGGGTCTGGCTATGTTGTCCACACTGGACTCAAACTCTTGATCCTCCTGCCTGGAGCTCCCAAGTAGCTGGGATTACAAGCACACCTACTGTACCCACCCTAAAAAGCAATTTCCAAGTAGGTATTCCTCAAATATTCTGAGCAGTGACGGTTTCACTGGTAAACATGTATTATTCAATCAAGAGAGGAGATGCCCAATGTGGACACGTGAGGTCTGGCATGTGTGCTATTGATATGTGTGGTCAGGCACACCTTAGTCATATTTATGTTGAGATAATTATGTCACCTCAGTGAGGTCCCCACAACTTTTGTGCATGTTACTTTCTTCCTTCCTCTCCTTTATTCCTTCCATTTTTCTTTCTTGCTCTTCTCCTGTCTTCCTCCATGACTAGCTCCCATGGTCTGTACCCTTATGTTACCTTCCTAAGCCCTAAAGTTGCCCACTCTGAGAAACCACCTCATCACCTTTGCTTACCTTGTCATTTAGGTGGCCCTAACACCCTATTTCCTTATTCTGTTTTATTTTTCTTCATAGCAAAAATCTATCTGTCCTGAACTGAACTTTATGTTTATGTGTTTATTTCTTCCCCCAGGAAGAATAAACTTCATGAAAACAGGAAGTTAGTTTCTAGCCTGCTGCTGTGTCCCCAGCACCCAGTCAAGTCTGGTACATATTGTGTGCTTAATAACTACTTGATGAATAACTGCTTGAAATTTGTATTAAGACGATAAATCAGCAGTTTAATATTTAAAACACATTTTGAAAATGAAATGAAAGCACAAGTCACATCATTCCCCATTTTTAAAATTATTTTTATATATCTCAATCTTTAAATGTTTCCTTAACTAAAAAGATAGCCAAAGTAAACATTCCTCACATTTTATCTAATATAAAAAAGAAAAGAACACAGCTGTGAGACCAAAGATTGTGTTAAAATAAAATTCTTTGTCTCTCCTTTTCCTCAGGAAAATAATTCTGAATTAAAGAAAACTACTGACAATCCACAGAAGACAGGCCCATTTTGGCTTGGTAGTTCATTATTTAAAAATGTCATGCCATGGGACAGCACCCTTGAAGACAACACTGAAGCTAGTCTCTCCTCCTGTCATATTTTCAGAAGTGCAATTTGCCAGTGTGGACAGCCCATATCTAATATTACAAAGCCCAAAGGTGAAATTTTTAAAATAATTTTCAATCAATTTTAGTTTCCCTTGAATGCATTCTTCTATTCTGGTTTAAAAGTGAGTTAGAATAGTCCATGTTGGTAACTGTGCCAGGTATTTTCAAGTATTTCAAAGAGTATGCTCTAAAGATTAAAAAACATCTGCTATATATTGTTCTTCATATTTGGGGGATTGGGGATATCATCAGAATGGAACAAAGGCCATGCAGCTCTTAAAAAAAAATCACACATATGCAAGGGCCAAATTCTTTAACACAATTTTAGGGTGTCTTGGATCACCCTTATCCCCAAAAGTTATGGGCATCTTGTCAAGAGTCTCTTATTAGCTGGGGTATGGTGGCATACACCTATAATCCCAGCTGCTTGGAAGGCTGATGCAGGAGGATTGAGAGTTCAAAGCCAGCTTCAGCAAAAGCGAGGCACTAAGCAACTCAGTGAGACCCTGTCTCTAAGTAAAATACAAACTAGGGCTGGGGATGTGGCTCAGTGTTTGACTGCCTCCAAGTTCAATCCCTGGTACTCCCCCCAAAAAAGTCTCTTATTAATGAAGCAGTAATTATACTTAAGCCTTTGGGGTCCAGTAGATATTTTATAATTTTTTTTCTTTAAAAGGCAGGAAATTAAATCGTTCATGACCTGATACATACAAATGCACCATTTCAATTCTCTTGAATTAGGTTAAGAATTTCAGAAAAAGGTCTGAGGCAAAAGCTCAGTGGCAGAGCGCTTGCCTAGCATGTGCAAGGCACTGAGTTCAATCCTTAGCACCACATTTAAAAAAATTTAACTATAACTACAAAAAAAAAAATTCTACACACTAGTGACTTAAAAATAAAAACTAAATTAAAAAATAAATAAATAAATAAAAATCCAGAAAAAGTTTGAGAACTAGAAGTGGCTCCACTAGGGCACTGTATTTGTGTGTGTTTTTTGTTGTTAAACCTAACTAGGAATCATCAACAGATGATTTCCCTAAGGGCAAAGCACAATGTTTACCTGAAGAGGAGTAAATGGAAGGTTCTCTCTCTCCTTCAATAACTGAGAAAAGCATCCCTCTGGTGGTACAGCTAGAGAGCGGCAGCCTGGGCTATGAACTCAGGGCATTTCACACACCAGGGCCTGCGTGTCAGAGCCAAGAGATGTGGGCTCTATGATCCTGAAACAGCAGGAAGGCCAGCGGAGGTGGAGCGTTCCATGTTTGTCACTGTTTGTCTCACAGCAAGCTCTTCCATTGAGCAGGCTGTTCTTATGGAGACCACAGGTTTCACCCTGAGGAAGCAGCCTGACCAACAGCACTCTCCCGAAGGACCTTGGAAAGTTGACCACCACAATGGAGGGTCTGGCCTTCTCCAGTATATTTTGTTTCTCTCTGGGTTTCCTCTGGGTAGAAGGAAAAGGGAAATGGCTCTAATAGCAGTGGCTGCACACTGACAGGTAAGTCAGAGGACATGTCCCCTGAGCAAGTGGAGGTGTGCCCTGGGTGAGCACCCCAGCATGTGGTTCTGGAGGACCAAGTGTTCAAAGAAGGCAGTAAGCACTCCAACACCTGTGCCGGCCTCCTGCTTCTCCCTGTCCTCTGCCTTGGCCAGGTGTGGTGAGAAGGGCCTGGTTTGAGCAGAAATCAGGACATCTCCCCACCACTGCAAACAAAGCCATGAGAGAGAGAGCCTTGTACACCCACTCAAGCCCTCTCCCTCTGCCTTTGAAGATGTGATGGGTAATGTAATGATTTCTTTATTAATTTTTTCATTTATAAATGACAGCAGAATGAATTACAATTCTTATTACACATATAGAGAACAATTTTTCATATCTCTGGTTGTACACAAAGTATATTCACACTAATTTGTGTCTTCATACAAGTACTTTGGATAATAATGTCTATGACATTCCATAACCTTCCTCTCCTCCCTTCCTCTCCCACTCCTCTGCCCTATACAGAGTTTGTCTATTCCTCCATGCTGCCCCTCCCTACCCCACTATGTGTCAGCCTCCTTACATCAGAGAAAACATTCAGTATTTGGTTTTTTGGGATTGGCTAACTTCACTTAGCATTATCTTCTCTAACACCATCCATTTCCCTACAAATGCCATAATTTTATTCTCTTTTATTGCTGAGTAGTGTTCCATTGTGTACATATGTCACATTTTTTAATCCATTCATCTACTGAAGAGCATCTAGGTTGGTTCCACAGTTTAGCTATTGTGAACTGTGCTGCTATAAACATTGATGTGGCTGTGTCCCTGTAATATGCTGTTTTTAAGTTCTTTGGGTACAGACCGAGGAGAAGGATATCTGAGTCAAATGATGGTTCTATTCCCAATTTTCCAAGAAATCTCCCTACTGCTTTCCATATTGGCTGCACCAATTTGCAGTCCACCAGCAGTGTATGAGTGTACCTTTTTCCCCACATCCTCGCCAACACTTATTGTTGTTTGTCTTCATAATAGCTGCCATTCTGACTGGTGTAAGATGAAATCTTAGAGTACTTTTGATTTGCATTTCTCTACTTGCTAGCGATGATGAACATTTTTTCATATATTTGTTAATTGATTACATACCCTCTTCTGAGAAGTATCTGTTCAGGTCCTTGGCCCATTTATTGATTGGGTTATTTTTTTTTTTTTTGGTGTTTAGCTTTTTGAGTTCTAATGACCATACTACCAAAAGCAGTATACAGATTTATTGCAATTCTGATCAAAATCCCAGTGATATTCCTCATAGAAATAGAAAAAGCAGTCATGAAATTCTTCTGGAAATATAAGAGAATAGATAAAGATAGAATATATAAAGCAATAGAATAGATAAAGCAATCCTTAGCAGGAAGAGCGAAGCAGGTGGCATCACTATACCAGACCTTAAACTATACTACAGAGCAAAAGTAACAAAATAGCATGGTATTGGCACCAAATCAGACTAGTAGACCAATGGTACAGAACAGAGGACACAGAGACTAACCCACAAAACTGCCATTATCTTATATTAGACAAAGATGCCAAAAACATGCATTAGAGAAAAGATAGTCTCTTCAACAAATGGTGCTGGGAAAACTGGAAATCCATATGCAACAAAATGAAATTAAACCCTATCTCTCACCATGCACAAAACTCAACTCAAAATAGACCAAGGAGTTAGGAATAAAACCAGAGACCCTGCATCTAATAGAAGAAAAAGTAGGCCCTAATCTCCATCATGTGGGATTAGGCCCCAACTTCCTTAATAGGACTCCTTTGGTGCAAGAATTAAAATCAAGAATCAATAAATGGGATGGACTCAAACTAAAAATTGTTTTCTCAGCAAAAGGAACAATCTGTGAGGTGAATAGAGAGCCTACATCTTGGGAGCAAATCTTTACCCTTCACACATCAGATAGAGCACTAATCTCTAGGGTATATAAAGAATTCAAAAAGCTAAGCACCAAAAAAACAAATAACCCAATCAATAAATGATTCCTTAATGGTCAGTTTATACCTTAAAGATCAATCTACTCACTGAGAACAATACACTGTGAAAAGTATATATTGGATGTAAATTCAAAAGGAAATAACATTTCTATATTCCCCTCCAACTTATCTTGCATATGAAAATCCATGGAATTTGGATGACTACAAATTATGTTTTTAAGAAATATTTTTATTTTTCCTGTTTTCCTTTTCTCTGAAAGTTTTTAAGAAAAGATCTGTGCTTTATAAGAACTAGTATATGGGTCAATAACAATATAAAACCTTAAGTGAGCCGACCACTCTTATTTTGTATGTGGTCATGCCTATTTAATCACAGTATCCCACACAATGGCATTTTGAGCTGGAACATTCCACTTCCTACTTGCTGAACTTTGGAGACAAAATTTAAAATGTGACATATTTCCTCCATCTAACTATCCTATCCAGTGAAATTCCCCCAAAAATAAATCCTAAAATGTCCATATAGTAACTGCCTGTATCCCAATCTCTCACTGACCTGAAAATCCTGAAGGACTCTGAATTCTATCTATGGCCCCTGGTCTGAAAACTGTAAAAATCAGTGATGTAAAGGCAATTCAGTTTGTTTCTCCTCAAGAACAAAAGCCAGAAATATTTATGGAACACTGACTTTATTAAAACTTTGAAATTAAGACTTAGAATACATTTTTTGAGAAATGAACATTATATATGATGTGGCATTTATATTACTACTAGTAAATACAGCTTATCATATACAAATTCTAATGTAATCTGAATACTTGATTAAAAATTCATTTATTTGGTGTCTATTATGGCTTTAGCAGAGTATTGGTTTGGTGAAGTTGTCCAAAGTACAGCAAACACTCAACCTTCAAAGAAATGTATTGGCAGAGTTCCCAGGAACAGTGATGCCAACAGTGTGAAGCCAACACAAGAGATGGAAGGGATGGAGACCACATCTGACTGGGAATCACAGAACTGAAGCCCCAAACCAGATTTTCATGGCCCTGGTACATGAGCAGTAGATTAACTGAGGGTCCTGCTGGATGTCAGGCCCATTCAAAATCAAATGCTCTTTCACACTTTTCTTATTCTCACCCATCTGCCATTCAGAACCTTCTCTCCATCATCTACCTGCAAACCACCCTCCCTAGTGAAACAATTAGACAAGTAAAGAGTTTTCTTTTTGGTCGTTGTTGCTCTAGACTCTTTATTAGCCAGAAAGTTCCATGGTTCCATGGCTAGATGCACTTAATCAAATCAGAAAAAAAAATACAACTTATTATTTTATTTTCTCCACTTAAATAAGAAAAAGAAAAATTTACTCTCATTCTGAAACACAAAGGAGAGCTGTTTCTGACTGTTCTACATCAGCTCAGAAGTGCTATTTTGTTTTGTTTTCATATATTTTTTAATTGTTCTAATTAGTTATACATGACAATGGAATGCGTTTTGACACATCATACATAAATGGATATAACTTCTCATTTGTCTGGTTGTACATGATGTAGAGTTACACAGGTCATGTAATCACATATGCACAGAGGATAATAATGTCCCATTAATTCTACCATCATTCCTAACCCCAGTCCTCCTCCCCTCCCTTCACTCCCCTCTGTCTAGTTCATAACACCTCTATTCCCCCCACCCCCTTATTGTGAATTAGCGTCTGTATATCAGAGAAAACATTTGGCCTTTGGTTCTTTGGGATTGGCTTATTTCACTTAACATAATATTCTCCAGTTCCACCCATTTATCAGCAAATGCCATCATTTCATTCTTCAGAAGTGCTATCTGCACCACAATTTTTACCAATGACAACTGTTTCAAAAGATTCCTCTTATTTTTATTTTATCTTACTCATCATGTAAGATGGTTCATTGTTCCTTATTATATGACTCTACAGCTTGTAGTCAAATCCCCACTCCACAGGAAAGAATTATTAATATTTTTATATACTTACTTTATTCCTGACTCTTTCCTATATGGAGACATCTTTTAAAAGTTTCTATAGGTGTTTTATTTTAAATACTAGAAATATAATATACTTCTATTATTAGAGTTTGTCACATTGATGCATATTTTTTTTACCTAATGAATCTTTATTAAGCACCTTCACATTCTAAACACTGAGAATCACAGCAAGACAAATCACTGACCTCATGGAGATTATGTCCTGACCAAGCCAGACAGAGTGAAAAACAAACAAACAAGTACACTGATATTAATTAGTAAGAATCCTTTAGAAACCAGCAGGTGTTCAAGGTAAAATAATAATAATAATAATAATAATAATAGGCACATGAGAGAAAACAGCAGGGTCATGGGCATGTGGTCAGTGTAGGTAGGTGGCCAGGGAACGTGTTTGAAGACAGACATGAACAGTAAGAAGGAGTCACTCTGCAAGATGTGGGGGAAGGCACCTTGAGAAACGGTGTCAGCAAGGATAAAGGCTGAGGAACTACTAACTGCAGCGCAGCCCAGCAGAGGAACTGGGAAGTGCAGACGCTGGAGAGGACAGGGTGGGAGACCATGGAGTGACCTGGGAGAGTCCCAGAGGCCTTGTCTCTGCAGGACCCCGGACTCCTCCCCTCTTCCAGGCAGTTTTCCCTTGTTGACTTTCTGACCCTGAGCTCGGGTTCGGGTCCTCTAAGCTCTCCTACTCTTTCTTCTGATATCCTGGACGCTACTCTGCAAACTGAGGTTAGTGACATTCCCTAGGTTCAGCGTTTTAATTTTCAATATTACTCAAATTAACAGGCATCATTATTTATTCACTGGTTTATTCAACTATGAGTTAAAATATATAATGTTATGCTATAAAATAATAATTTAATGACCTTTGTGAAAAAATACATGCACAAAACACTTTAAATGTTTGGGTTTTTGGGGTTTTTTTTTTGGATCCACAGTTAATTTTGTAAACTGTCTTCATGCTTATTCAGATGACTAAGCCCTCCAAACCATGGTAGGACCTTAAAGTAATACATTATACACATTATTCATTCTTCCTGGTTGCACCTTTTTTTCTTCAGTGTCCATCTACCCTGTATGAGGACCAAACTCTTTCCTCAAGACATTACTCGTAGCCTGATACGGCTTAGAATCTGTCTCTAATCACTATGTCTGGGGATTATGTTATTCTTGGTTCTCAGACTTTTGATCAAGGATTTAAACATGTTGTCCTTACAAAGAAATCTGGTAAATAATACTTTGTCTATCATGAGCCACAAAAGGGTCATGTTGCTAGCTTCTGTGAAATGGGAAAGTAAAACTTTAAGCTATACTTTTAAAGCATTAATTCCTGGCCCGGCACATCTGCCCACAGCTGACCTTCCTAACCTGTCCTGTAGTGAAGGTTAAGACCCCTACACTGATTCAACCTGTATCATGTGCTTCATAGTGTCATGGATGATTCCCATGACAATCAAGAACCTTCTAAAGACAGTTACTTAAGGCATAGAAAACCCTCAGATCCCTGTGTTAGAATGAACAAGAGCTATTTTCCCATGGATGCTGGAAAGCAGATGCTGAGAAACCAAAATCTACTCAAACTCCACAGTAGGAAGTGTTTTAAAGTAATTGGATCAAGGTGCTCCATTTTTGTTTTGTTTTCTTAGGAAGAAAATGTAACATTTTAGAAGGAAGATTAGAAATCCATAAAAACAGCCTGATCCAGAGTAATTAGAACCAGTAACGGTCAAATAATCAAAAAGGAATTTAAATAAGTAATCATAAAAAATGTTTAATTTTAACTTAACATGCACCTTTATTTGCTGATATTTTAACCAAGTTTAGGCCTTTTCCTGGCCTGGGTCCACTGGTTGGAGATCCACTTCATCGTTACAGTTATTTTCTTTTTAAAACAAAACTAGAGCCTAAAGCATACATGAAGTTATGTAGCTACATATTCCTCCCGGCCTTTTACACCATTCTTGCCCACAGCTAATTTGAAGGTAATTTTAGCAACTTCCTTTAATCGTATCTTTCTTTAATTATATATTTCTTTAATTTTCCCGGGGTGGAGGGGGGACATCTTGCTTTGGATACTTATATTAGGTAAGTTGACACAATCTTAATTAAATAAGATTATTTCTACTACAGCTAACATAAAGAGGTTTGAAAACAAACAAACAAAAACCTGATTCTAGCAAGCATATAACTCAACTTTTAAGGATGTAAAATTATTTCTGGACTATCTCTGAACTATTTATTTGTGAATCAAATAGAAAAGAACACTGTCAGTAACTAAGAATGCTGCCTGTCACCAAATACCTGGAATGTATCTCCTAAGTCAAGAACAAAATAGCAATAGCCAATAATTAATGCACTTATTTTAAAAATACATTTTGAGCACCTATGGTTTGATAACATTGTGCAGATCTGGAATTACAAAAGTGAACAAATAGTCTCCTTCCCTTAATTAATCCATAAATGACATGAGAGAGGGACAAATGGTTACACAGCAGTACACAGAAGCACTGAATAAAAGCCCATGAAAAGTAGGATTCAAGCAGCATGCTTGACAGCCGGGAGCACTTCAGAGAACAGTGAATTTCTAGCATTCTCTGCAACACTAAAATACTATATAGGACATACGGAAATTTCAAAGGCTTTCATCTTAATGGAGATTGAGCATTGTGACCTAGAAACTGAAGAAAACAAGACAGTTCTCAGAGACTGGAAGTAAATGTGATGAGAAGTCAATGAAGGCACAGACTAGAAAGAGAGCATTTCTGGCAATTTATAAAGTAGCCAACCAAAGTAAATAATTTAAGACTTTTGAAAAAGAAAAATCAGATGAGTTGTGTGCCATTAAGAGAGTTTTGTTTCCTAGGGAGGAAGAGCATGAGAAGAAGACTACCACTAAATAAGGAAGAGAGGTTGGAGGGAAAAAGAGGGAGACAGGGAGTTGCACGGAAGATGGAAGGAGAACCTCATGGTTATACAGAATACATGTATGATGTTGTGAGGAGAAAAAGGGAAAAAAAGTGTGTCACTTTAGATTGGATAGAGAGAAAGGATGGGAGAAGAGGGGAGGAGTAGGGGGGATAGGAAGGGCAGCAGAATAGAATATACATTATGATTGATGTATGTACATTCCATGTAAGTATTATATGTCAAAATACATTCTGCTGTCATGTGTGACTAAAAAAAATAAAAATAAATCGTATGGTTAAAAAAAAGAGTATTTTGTTCCCATAAATCCATTAGTACATTAAAAAAAAAAAACAATTATACTACCTACTTTTTTAACTACAGATGTGTGAGTTCTAACAGGATTCACTTTCATTTTTTAACCTTTTCATTCCTTGGTGCCTAGAATAAGGCCTAATACAAGCTTAGTGTACAAAAAAAAGTTCAAGAAATGGGTGAATAAATAAATAAATGAACATTGGGGAAGAATAATATATTGAAAGGTCACATGCATTATCCATCCTTCTAATCTTGGTCTGTGTCTTAAAGTAAATATAGTTCACTAACCCAAGAAGAGTTGTGCACATGAGTAAGAAGTCTAAAGGTACATATATCGTAGTATATTTTGGAAAGACAGAATATTTAATGTGGTTACTATGATGAGCATACATGAATTGGTTTGGTTATCAGGTGATAAAATTAAAGATCTGCTAGGGTAATATGTGCAGAGCCTTATGAATCAGGCTACCAGACTTGTAGTTCACTGGGAATCAGTGTGCATTCTCAATAGAAAAGACAAAATTAGATTTCATCTCGGAGAAAATAATTCTGACAGTAATTTAGGGAATTAATGTGAATGGAAAAAGACTGGGATAGATCTGAGTTATATGCATTTATGGAAATATCAACATGTACAATCAATGCATGTTAATAAGAAATACAAAATTTTTTGAAAATTTGAGTTACAGTTGGTTGAATAATTAACTACAAAAGAGCTAAGAGGAATTTGATAAATTAATCTTGTGCAAATCTGGTTCCATTTTGCTAAACATGGGAGAAAGAAATGAACAAGAAATTATGCACAGATTTCTTACTTCAGAGAATGGATACATAAGTCTGAGATGAGAAAATCAAAAGTGAAATACTGAGCAATTTTTAAAATGAAGAGCTTAGCCGTTCACAGCTTGTCCATACAGAGGTAGCTGCTTCATTCACCACATTGACTGAGTATACAACTATGCTATTCTCATATTGCCTGAGACGGAAATAATAGTAGGTCTTTTGCTGCAATGGTTTAATTGTCTGATGAGAGATAAGTATGAAAATAATGACAAACGATCATAAATAAGTACAAGGTACATTTGGGGGTCTCAGGAAGTAGAGCCTTTAAGTGTGCTAAGAAGTCTTAAATCAAATGTCTGATGAAAGGGTATGGAAGCTAAGACTTGAAAGATCAGTACATGTTTCCTGGTTGGAGAAGTGGGTAAGAGGACTGTTGGATGAAGGCTGAAGCAGAAGATGTTCTGCTCAGCTGGAGATAGAACAGAGCACAGAAAGAAGTCGGGAGGTCAGAAGAGCTTGAACTCAGTACTTCTTGCAACTCAAGGAACTTTATATTAGATGATGGAGAGCAACTGAAGAAATTTAAATATAAAAATTATATGAATAAGTTTTGCACAATGAAAGTAGTACTTTGTTGGTAAATCAAAGGTTTGACTGCAATAGCAAAATAAAAACACAAATAATCCAATTAGAATAAGCTAAAGATCTAAATAGACATTTCTCAAGAGAAAACTTATAAATAGCCATAGATATATGAAAAAATGATCAACATCACTAACCGTCACGAAAACAAAAATCAAACCACTATGAACTAACACCTCACCCAGTTAAAATGTCTAGTCTCAAAAAAAGACAAAAGAAAACAAATGCTGATCAGAATATATAGAAAGGATAACTCTTAAACACTGTTAGTAGGAATAGAAATTAGTAGAGTCATTATGGAAAACAGTATGGGGATTTCTCAGATCTTAGGATCCAGCAATCCCATTAGTGGGTAGAGTACCCTAGGAAATGGAATTGGTGAGTTGAAGAGCACTCCCATGTTTACTGCAGCACCCTTCATAACAACCAGGATATGGAATCAACCTAAATGTTCATCAGAAAGTGAAAGATAAAGAAATTGTGGTATGTATATTCATAGAACAATATCCAGCCACAAAGACCCATGAAAGGGCTGGGGCTATAGCTCAGCAGTAGAGCGCTTGCCTAGCACAGGTGAGGCACTAGGTTTGATCCTCAGCACCACATATAAATAAATAAATTAATTAATTAATTAATTAAAGGTATGTTAAAAACACATGAATCCTGCAGTTTGGGACAGACCTGGAG
This sequence comes from Callospermophilus lateralis, assembly GCF_048772815.1. Lineage (NCBI taxonomy): Eukaryota > Metazoa > Chordata > Mammalia > Rodentia > Sciuridae > Callospermophilus > Callospermophilus lateralis. Next base: position 15,223,530 of record NC_135321.1, read on the forward strand.
ATATTTATGTTAAGTCACAAAGTCAGCCACAGAAAGACAAACACCACATGACTGCATGACCTCACTCATATGTGGAATCCAATCTCCCCAAGTTGAGATTAGAATGTGGCTACCGGCAACTGGGAGAGCAGTGGGGAGGAAAGATGGAGAAAAGACACAGGTCACCCTTACACAGAGGAATACGTTCTGCCGTTCTAGGGCCCAGCAGGTTAACAGTGGTTAACAGTGATGCCTCATGTGTGTCTCAAAATAGTTACAAGAGAGGATTCAGAATGTATTGACCATAAAGTAATGATGATATGCTAATAGCCCTGAATTGATCATTAACCAATAATACATGAATCAAAACATCACGTTGTAGTTCATAAATATGTATAAATCAAAAAGTAAAATTAATTAACTAAAAAGATTTGATTTCTAGCAAGTCAGTTTTAAAGTGTTGCTATATAACCCACCCACCCACCCCCTACCACACACACAATGAGGACTGAAGGAATTCAGGGATAACCGTCCCACTCCAGTGATCAGTGATGTTTAGATAAAGGGAGGTAAGGGACTTAGTTTAATTTTTACTTTTAGGGATAGGCAGTGGAGTGGACGTCATCAAAAAAGGGCAGATCTTTAGGATAAAGTACTAAATGGACTTCTCTTGTCAAAGCCAAGACATGAATACAAACTGTACTGTAAACACAGCATTTTCTGAAGGATGCTGAATCAACAGTGTTCTATTTCATGATGAATCCAAATGTAAAATCTAATTTAAGCAGCAAAGTAAAACATTATTTTATATTTGACAAGTCTATTTGGAATAACTTTCCTGAAAACAAAATACCAGCTGTGGGCTGGCACTTAACAGACTTACCCATCTGTTTTCTTCCAGTTCTGTTTGCTACTTTCTCTCTGTGAAATTCTTTGCCCATTTGCAGTTTTTTGTGAACTCTTTGAATACCATGATGCTCTACATCAACTTGCTTCTATATTGCAAATGTTCCATAGTCTTGGCCAAAAAGCTGTTTAGATCATCTCTACTTACCAACAATATTCAGGCAGCAAATTTCTTTTTTTATTAATTAATTAATTTTACAGTGGAATGCATTTTGACATATTGTACACAAATGGAGCACAACTTCTTATCCCTCTGGCTGTACATGGTGCAGAGTCACTCCACTAATGTATTCATACATGTATATATGGCAATAATGTCTGTCTCATTCTACTATCCTCCCCACCCCTCTCCTCACTCCCCTCTACACAAACCAAAGTTATCAGATTTCCTTAGTGGTGGGATGACGAATTACTGGCCTCAACATTCAGAGTACATATAAGTTTAAGCACTGTGCTATAATTTCATATGGATTCTAGTTATGGGGGTCTGATTTTTCAACAGTCCACAGAACAAAACAACTAGGAAATGGTAGATTTTAAAATTATTTTCATGACCATTTTTAAGTTATCTTAAAAATGAGGACCAAGATAATTTTCCCCAAAATACTTCATAATTCTCATTCACATTTCATTATCCTTTATGTATTTTCATTCTTTTAATAACTAGAACATACAAGATACATGATGGATATTATTTGAAATAAAGAAGGAAACAAAAATAAAGACATATTTTGTGCATAGGTACCTGAATTTCTAACTGTAATATTCCCAAAATGAAGACTCATTCTGCCTAAAATTCCAGGCTTTCCCCTTAAAGAGATGAAGAAGTACCTACCTTAATCAGTAAAATGATATTAAAAATAATATTTACCTCATGGGATTTCTGGGAGAACTAAAAAAGGTCATGTATGAATGAACTTGAAAATCATGAAAATTATAAACTTTTAGGTATTAAATTTCTTGAAATGAAGTCATTTCATCATCATTCAATACCGAACATACTAGCTTGAACACACAAGGAAGGAATGCCCACTCCTGTGAGCCCTCACAAGAGTGGGGTGCAGCAGAGTGTGTATAAAGGTTTGGGGTAGAGTGATATCAGGGGGCATTATATACATAGACATATTACATGATGTGGATGACAATAAGGAAATTCCTTCTCCTAGTGTCAAAGAGCAGGGCCTGCTTTACAGACAGTGGAACTGAGTGATCATTTGTTTCCAACCCACATAACTACATGATTGGTCGTATGTGGGGAGGGGGTGGGGATTTGCTGGAGACACTTACTGTGAAATTGGTTCACATGATCTTGGGGGCCAAAAAGGCCCATATTATGATGTTTGAAAGCTAGAGAACCAGCAGAACTGGTGGTGTAATTTAGTCTGAAGTCTAAGAAAGTGGGTAGCAGGGGTTGCCACTGAGACGTCTAAGTCCCAGAGTCCAAAGATCAAGGAGCTCCAAAGTCCCAGGCAGGAGAAGATGGGTGTCCCAGCTTAAGCAGAGAGGTCTTGCCTTCCCTTCACCTTCCTGTTGTACTTAGACCCTCAAAGGATGGAATGATACCTACGTGTTTTGGTGCCAGTAGATCTTGTTTACTCAGGATACTGATCAAATGATAACGTCCTCTGGAAACACTCAGAAATAATATTTTATCAGCTACCAGGGCACCTCTTAGGCTAGGCAAGCTGATGGATCAACTTGCCATCACATGTGCCCACGGCCTTCCCCTTCCCTCTACCAGCTGGCTTCTTCACCATCTCTTCTAAATGTCTGCCTAGTGAGTTCTGCAGGGTTCTAGTCAAGAGAGACACATTTTAGAACATGTTGAAGACTCTGAGAGCTCCCAATGGGAGAACTGTACCTCTCTATGCCAACACAGTTCAAGTTTATTTAACGTCGGAGCTCTTTTTCTGGGCAAGACTACTAACATCCTGCAAAAACTAGTGAAAAAACTAAGTTTTGAAAATGTTCTCTTATTTTCTGGTTTCTTCTTACTAGGACTTCACTTTATTCATTGTGTGAAAGCAAACACTCAATAGATATTTGTCAAGTACTGCTTTTAGCATCACAGATATAAAGTCAGTCTACTGAAGTTCCCCTTCACCTGGATATTTTAAGTCTCTCTGTAATATAACATGTTACTCATTTATGTACATGCCCCATGTCCAGAAATTTCTTCAAGTATTTATGTAAGACTATTCAAGTATTTATGTAAGACTATTCAACTCTAAAGAATCTTTAGGATCACCCAAAACAAAGCAAATAATAGGTGAACTTCAAAATTATAAAACTTCATTCCAAGTTTTCTAAGGAATCTCCACACTGTTTTCCAGATTGGTTGTACCAATTTGCAGTCCCATAAGCAATGTGTGTGTGTGCCTTTTCCCCCACATCCTCACCAATACTTATTGTTGTTTGTGTTCTTGATAACTGCCATTCTGACTTGAATGAGATGAAATCTTAAGAGTAGTTTTGATTTGTATTTCTCTAATTACTAGAGATGTAGAACATATTTTCATATATTTGTTGATCGACCACCATTTGACCCAGCTATCCCACCCCTCAGTCTATACCCAAAGGACTTAAAATCAGCACACTATAGTAATGCAGCCACATCAATGTTTACAGCAGCTCAATTCACAATAGGGTAAATTGTGGAAGCAACCTAGATGCCCTTCAATAGATGAATGGATAAAGAAACTGTGGTATGCATACACAATGAAATATTACTCAGCATTAAAAGAAAATAAAATTGTGGAATTTGCAGGCAAAAGGATGGAGTTGGAAAATATTATGCTAAGCAAAGTAAGCCAATCCCAAAAAAACAAAGGCCAAATGTTCTCTCTAATAAGTGGATGCTGATCCATAATGGGCAGGGGAGGGTGCAGGGGGACATGGGGAAAATGGAGGAAATGTGATTGGGCAAAGGGGAGGGAGGGGAAAGAGGGCATGGGCATGGGAAAGATGGTGGAATGAGGTGGACATCATTACCCTAGGTACATGTATGACTGCACATATGGTGCAATGATACATCGTATACAACCAGAGAAATGAAAAGTCATGCTACAATTGTGTGCAGTGATCAAAATGCATTCTGCTGTCATATATACCTAATTAGAAAAAATATATAAATTTTTGTAAAAATCAAAAATGCATACAAAAAAATATGATACTTCAGTTTAATTAATACTGGTTCAAGGAACAGTTAGTATATTAAAAGGGAATGAGATAAAAGAACATGCTTTTAAAATATTTACTAGACTAAAAATTTTTCATCCATCTCTTCAGCATAACTAAATTATAAGCCTCAATCCAATCAAAAGGAAAGAAGAGGGGCTGGGGATGTGGCTCAAGCGGTAGCGCGCTCGCCTGGAATGCGTGCGGCCCGGGTTCGATCCTCAGCACCACATACAAACAAAAGATGTTGTGTCCGCCGATAACTAAAATAAAAATAAAAATTTAAAAAAAAAAAAGGAAAGAAGAGCAAAGACCAGGTTCCTACATCCACAGGAAGAAACAAGGAAAGGTCAAGTTTGGGCCTTGAGCATTGGAACAGAAAAGCATTAGACAAGCCAAGAATCAGGAAAATATTTCAAGTTCTGGCAAGAGATCCTAAACGTGTTTTTTTATTTCTCCTCAAACTAACACTGATCCCCACTTCCTGAGTATTTGATTCTAGTGAAGTGCTTTCAAATATCCTCCATGTTACCACTATGGACTCTGAACACGACTGTTCTCCAATGCTTCTCTCCAACTGCAGCAGAGTCATGGTGAGTTCACCTGGGCAGGTCTCTGTGGCTTGCAGCATGCTTGGTTTTTTCAATTTCATGGTAAGTATCTCCAAACCCAGGACTAACCCAGCCTGTTTTCATTTTCAATTTGAAAGTTATACTCTAATCTCACCACTCCAAAATTGCTTAGGGAAGCCCAAATTGCTTTTCTATTTTTCAAACTTTCCAGATCAAGTATAATGTTCATTATGCCCAAAGGGTGCTCAGTAAATGTTGGGGAATAGATTGTTCTACTCCAAATATAAAAATTAAAGAGATATTTAACCTCAGGCAATACACATGACACCTTCTCTAACTGGAAGGACTTTGTTAGAAAAGAAGAAAGCAACTGTAACTACCTCTGACCACAGAAATGATGATGTGGCTGAAAGACAAATGGAAACTGCTTTGTGAGAAAGAAGATGGATTGATTAGATGCCCATGTGAAATTATTTGCAAAACACTCTATTCTCATGCTTCATATTTTAATAAATTCCAAGTAAAACTGTTGCCTTCACAACCTGTATGTTCAGGATACAGAGTCTATAGGGAATAACTTGAAGGACTGAGAATCAGAATATGCCTTCCCTGCAGAGGAAAGGAAAATGAAAAAGCAATATTTCACATCTCAGATAAGATGATACTATACAAGCCTCAAGCCTGAACAGCTGGGGATTGAGATGTTCACCATAAGAACTAAGAAGGTGGGTGCCCTTCTGCAAAGGTAAGTGCTGAGAGCTTAATTTTCAGTTCAACGGAACAAAATTGGAAGGTACTGCTGTCCACAGGCTTGGAAACAGGGAACAGTTAAGGTCCAAACCATGACTTGCAGAGGAGACACTAGCTCTGAAATATAAACCACCATAAACAGGTACAAGTATATCCTGGAAGCACCCCAAGCTCTGCAGCACCATGGTAAGAGTTATGAACTGATTCTGCAGGGCCAAAATTGTTTGGTGAGAAGATTATTGTTTCTTTCACAGAAGTTCTTCCATTCTTGGTAATAAGTCACATGAGGAGAGAGGGGAAGACCTGAAGAAATTTGAAGCTGAAAAGCCTGACCTTGTTATATATAAAAGGCAATACTGACTCCAGAAGTACCTTGTCCAGTGTCCTCAAGGGACAGACAGGAGAACAAATTCTTTTGGCCACCCTGACCAATATGACTTGACTTTTATGTGCTCAGGCTCATGGAAATTGGGGAATAACTACAAACATTCTCATGTGTATTTGATAAGTTATGCTTCTTATTTATAAGTTTAGTTGCTGGATTAAAAAGGATATGTGCTTCAAATTTTGAGGACTGATGCAAAATTGCCTTTCCGAAAGGGTGCAGCAATTTAGAGTTCACCAACTTCTTAGGCGGGTGCCTGGTCCTCCATATCTTTTATCAATACTTTGTAAATTTTAAAAACTTGCAAAGACAAGTTCTTATTCTCTCATAAGTGAAGCTAATCACTTAGACCAAAATCCCATTCAATAAACATCTATTGAATATCCTATTTATGTTACAACTCTAAGAATTTTCAAGGTATAGAAAGATGAGTGAGCTATGCCCTCACCCTAGGAAACTAGCGAGCCAATATGGACAATTAAGTGTCTTTAACATAAGCTAAAGTACAGCAAGTAACCTAATAGTTATTTTAAAAACTAGTACATTAGAGGAAGAAACAGTTCCTTCCTGCTGGGTGCTCAGGGAAGACTCTGTGGAAGAGACAGTCTTTTATCTTTATCTTAAATGCTGGCCAAGGTTTTAACAGAGAGCTCAGAATTCTTCCAGACAGCGAACAGCATGAACCACCAGTGCTGGATAGCTGAGTACAGGGCACATGTGGGCAACCACAAGAAGTTCCCTGGGACTACAAAGCATTACAGACTGCCCTCCTGCTTCTTATTGACAAGAAAACAGTGAAAAATCAAATTGAATGTCTGGCTCCCCCTCTGTGTGCTGAGAACTCAGTCTGTGAAGTCTCTTGCCCTCACCACGCACCCTGAATTACATCACTCGTTTCTTTTCATTCTCTAAAATCCAGAGACACTTTAAAGCTAGCACTTCTCTTGTAAGGGCCAGAAAGAACCATTTTTTTTCTTTTTGACATAGTTTTTTCCCATGTAGGAGTGGTGGGGAAAATAAACTTGAGATTAGTGATGAGGAAATAAAGCCAGTTTTATGGCTTAGTATATTCTAGTTATATTCAACCTATACTATACACATAACAATACCATGTTTAATAAATGCCGCGCAGATACTGACCCAAACATGAGAGTGCATTAGTGTACTGAGCAGCATATCAACTTAGGGTAGACTTTTCTTTCTCTAGCTCTTCTTGCTCACAACTTTTGCATATTTGTTGGACTAAAAAGGAGATTTCCTTGGGAGCTGGAATTGTGGCTCAGTGGTAGAGCTGCTCAACTAGCATGCATAAGGCACTGTGTTCAATCCCTGGCACCACATAAAAAAAAAATAAAATAAAGGTATTGTGTCCATCTGCAACTAAAAAAATAATAAAAAAGGAGAATTTCTTTCCTTAAGTGTGATCTTTTCTATTTGATGTTTAACCCAAGTCAAATCATTCTTTTTCAAGAGAGCTGATTGCTACATATTATTTTATTAATTCACGTTGTTATCACCATCAAATTGGTTCATTCTGCAAAAATCCACTTTTTCCAATCAATGGTTTCCTCCCCTACTACATTTCCCCTACTAATTCTTCACAGTTGAACTTGCCAAGGAAAACTTAATTCTAAGCAAAGTATTAACTTTGGAAGAAATTCTCTTATAATGTACTTGAGCAATTATTTCCTACTACCTTAACAAACCATTGTCTCAACTAAGAAAAAAAAAGAAGAGTCACTTGAGAAATCCCAGCTCATCTGGCTTTATTCAATTTTCTTTGCAGAGGAATTAAACCACTGGCTGTAAATCAAACCATCAAAAGAGAGTTAAGCTTCAAAATCTGTTAGCAATTTCTTCAGAAATTATTTCAAGTACTTCCAAGGTATGCAGGCAAAGATAGTTCCTTTAACCATCTTTCCTAAATTACAGAAAGGTAAGTTTCTCTATGGATCACCTGGGCATGTTTTTGCATCAACAACCCAGCAAATAACACCAAGTACCCAGTGACTGAGTGGATGTTAGCACCATTGCTCCCTCCCTGTTGCTCAGCTCAGCTCAGCTCACAGTCTCCTTCCTGTCTTAGTAGTATCCTTCTTCTCTAGCTATTGACTAAATCACACATGTTCTTTCCTCCCAAATGAGAAGAACGCAGCAGGTAATGCAGTCATAAGGAACTCAAAGGAATCCAGGAATAACATAGGGAAATCACCCACCCAGTCCCAGGGGCTCAGGACCAAGGAAGTTCTTCCCCCCTCCCAAATCTCATGAAAACCAGAGCAGGACCTGTGCTTTCCAAATCATTCCAAGTTCATTTCCAAGAAACAAGAAGAAGGTGGTGCTATGGTTTGGATATAATTTTTTTGTGAGGGGGTACCAGGGATCGAACTCAGGGGCACTCAACCACTAAGCTACATCCCCAGTCCTGTTTTGTATTTTATTTAGAGATAGAGTCTCACTGAGTTACTTACCACCTCACTTCTTCCAGAGGCTGGCTCTAAACTTAGGATCCTCCTGCCTCAGCCTCCCGAGCCACTGGGATTCCAGGCATGTGCCACCATGCCCGGCTGGATGTGGTATGAATGTGTCCCAGAGGATTTATGTGCTGGGAGCCAGGCCTCCGTGGGGCAGTATTGGGAGGTGGGATGGAAATTTTAAGATGTGGGACCTTGTGGGCTCTGCCCTCAGAAGGAACTGATGTGTTCTCATGGGACCTTGTAAGTTCTTGAGAGAGGGCTGTTATCAAAGAGCAGATCTGCGCCCCCCACCTCCACCCCTGTCTGTCTCTGGCTTCCTGTCTTACCATATGATCTCTTTCTCCTACACTTGTCATTGTGATGCCATCTACCATGAGGTCCTCACCAGAACCAAGCTGATTCTGGGACCACGCCCTTAAACCTCCAAACTGTGAGCCAGATAAAGCTGATTTCTTTATTCTTTACCCAGCTTCAGGCATTTTATTAGAGCAATGAAAAAAAAATGGACTAATATGGGTGACATGTTTAGTGTCTGCTCTCAAACTCATCAACCAAATTATAAGGAGTGGAAACAGGCCAAGAGGTGTACAGTAATTGCTATCCTTTTACTTGGAAAGAAACATCAGGAGTGGAGGGGAAAATGCCCCATATCCCTATCACTTTTCTGGGTATTTACTTCCTAATCACTTTCTTCATCTCCTATGCCAAGCACACACATTCTGATGTGTCTTTGTGCCTGGTCACCTGACCTACACAAATCTGACTTCTATCAAGTTCAGTTACTGAAAAAAAAAAAAAAAAACATAGGGAACTTGTATAACTAAAAAGTGCCAATAAAAAATATACCACAGGGAAGATCAGCCACTTTATTGAGTAGTAATTCACTCATTAAATGTTCAGGTAGGGCCCAGTAGTAATAATAATATCTATTATTTATATAGTGTATTCTCTATGACTATACAAATCACTCTACATAAATCATCTCATTTAATCCTGATGATCATTACAATTGAGGAAACTTGTCTGATTCCACAAAAGCCATATTCTTGTATTAGTTAGAAGCATTTTGTGCAACAGAAGGGAAATGAACCTGAATAACTTAAATGGAAAAGGAATTATTAAAGGGATATACAGTAGCTCAGGGAATTGGAGAGAACACTGAAAAGATCAGAAACAACAACAGGCATCTAGGTGACAAGAAGTGGTAGAATAAACCAGGGAGTGATTACTTAATGGGATGGGTACAGCATTATCTTCTGGAGTGATAAAAAAAAGTCTTAAAAATGCAGAGAAGGGATGGTTGCCCAACACTGCAAATGCACCAAATGCCACTGACTTGTTGATTTCACAGGAATTAATTACATATCATGTGAATTTCATCTGAATAAATTTTTTTAAAAAAAATAATCAGTGGATTGTCTCTATAGAGAGCTGCCTCTATGACTAATCATTTCCAACAAATATCAGTGTTTTTTCAATCTCTGAAAAGTGGGGAGAGAGCATATGATTGACCCAGCTTGAGTGATACACCCACACCTTGGGCACTATGAATAACAATTCAGCCAGATTGGGGTAATCATAGTTTCCAGAAAGAAATGATGGGGTGCTGATTAAGAAAAGCAAAAAGAGGTACTGAGTAACCAAAAACCATAACTTTCTCCAACAGCTCTTCATCACTATGGTACATTCCCTTTGTACTTACCAAGACTTGTGCTAGACCCTGAAAATCACGAATAAATAAAATATAATCATTTTTCTCAGCAATAGCAACAGATCTTGAAGCACAGTGTGACTATATAAAGGGCAAAGAAACTACAATGTGGAGATAGTAACAGAGCTGAAGTTAAACGTAGGAGAATTTAAAGATCTGATGGTTAGTTCACAAACAGGGAAGAATCCTGTAGTGTTTTGTTTTTTTGTTTTTCAAATTATGTTCGCTGAACTAAAAGGAAAATGATATTCTCGATAAAAGAAAATAAGTTTTATTTCAAAACTGAAAATCTTCTTTTTTTTTCCTTTTTGGTACTGAATTTCAGATTCTCACCAAATATGATTTGTATCTATTCTGTTTAGGGTAAATCAGAATGTTACCACTTAAGCTGAGCACAATTACCTGACAATGAAGACAAAAGGTACATGGAACATTTGTACCTCTCTGAGTCACTGAGTTTTCTCTCAACAGCATGAACAAGTTATCTGTTTGGTTGTGGCTTGTCTTGAGCAAAAGAAGCTGCAGGGTGAGATGGGAAGGGTACTGGCCTGCAGGTCAGGAGGCAGCATTTTAATAAGAATTGCATTAAATCTTGGTGGTTTGGCCATTTTGACAATATTAATTCTGCCTATCCTGGAGCATGGGAGATCTTTCCATCTACTGAGGTTTTCTTCAATTTCTTTCTTTAGTGTTCTATAGTTTTCATTGTAGAGGTCTTTTACCTCTTTTGTTAGATTGATTCCCAGGTTTGTTTGGTTTTGTTATTGTTGTTGTTTTGTTTTATGGGTTTGGATTTTTTGTTTTTTGTTTTGTTTTGTTTTGTTTGAGGCTATTGTGAATGGAGTAGTTTTCCTGATTTCTCTTTCAGTAGATTCATCACTGATCTTTGGGATGCATTTGATTTATGGGTGTTGATTTTATATCCTGCTACTTTGCTGAATTTATTTATTAGTTCTAGAAGTTTTCTGGTGGAATTCCTTGGATCTTCTAGGTATAGAGTCATGTCATCAGCAAATAGTGATAGTTTGAATTATTCTTTACCTATTTGTATCCCTTTAATTTCTTTCTTTTGTCTAACTGCTCTGTCTAGAGTTTCAAAGATGATGTTGAATAGAAGTGGTGAAAGAGGACATCCCTGTCTTGTTCCAGTTTTTACCGGGAATGTTTTCAATTTTTCTCTATGTAGAATGATGTTGGCCTTGGGTTTAGCATATATAGCTTTTACAATGTTGAGGCATGTTCCTACTATCCCTAATTTTTCTAGTGTTTTTAAATTAATGTGTGCTGTCAAATGCTTTTTCTGCATCTATTGAGATGATCATATGATTCTTGTTTTTAAGTCTATTAATATGATGTATTACATTTATTGATTTCTGTATGTTGAACCAACCCTGCATCCCTGGGATGAATCCCACTCGATAGTGGTGCACCATCTTTTAAATATGCTTTTGTATGCAATTTGCCAGAATTTTATTGAGAATTTTTTCATCTATGTTCATCAGGGATATTGGTCTGAAGTTTTCTTTTTTTGATGTGTCTTTGCCTGGTTTTGGAATCAGGGTGATATTAGCCTCATAGAATGAGTTTGGAAGGGTTCCCTACTTTTATATTTCATGAAATACTTTGAGGATTATTGATGTTAATTCTTCTTTGAAATTCTTGTATAACTTAGCTGAGAATCCACCTGGTCCTGGGCTTTTCTTGGTCAGTAGGCTTTTGATAGCATTTTTTATTTCATTACTTGAAATTGATCTATTTAAAATCATGTATGACTTCCTTATTCAGTTTGGGTAGGTCAGATGTCTCTAGAAATTTGTCGATGTCTTTGATATTTTCTATTTTACTAGAGTATAAACTTCCAAAATAGTTTCTAATTTCTTCTGTATTTCAGATGTGTCCATTGCAATATTTCCTTCTTCATCTTGTATTTTAGTAATTTGAGTTTTCTCACTTTTTCTCCTCATTAGCATGGTCAGGGGTTTATCTATTTTATTAATTGTTTTCAAAGACCCAGTGTCAATAATCAAGAATACATGCAACAATAAATGTTGGTGAGGATGTAGTGAAAAGGTACACTCATACATTGCTGGTGGGACTACCAATTGGTGCAACCACTATGGAAAGCAGTATGGAGATTCCTCAGAAAATTGAGAATAAAACCATCATTTGACCCAGCTATTCCACTCCTGGGTTTATACCCAAAGGACTTAAAATCATCATACTATAGTGACACAGCCACATCAATGTTTATAGCGGCTCAATTCATAAGAGCTAAACTATAGAACCAACCTAGGCATTTATAACATTTATGGCATTTGCCACTAAATGGTTGGAGTTGGAAAATATCATGCTAAGCAAAATAAACCAATCCCACAAAACCAAAGGTCGAATGTTTTCTCTAATATGCAGATGCTAATTCACAATAACACAGGGAGCACTAAGGAAGAATGGCGTTACCTTAGATTAGATAGGTAGAGGGAAGTGATGGGAGGGAAGGAGAGGGGATGTGAGGATAGGAAAGACTGTAGAATAAAACAGACATTATTACTGTATGTATATATGTGACTGCATGACCAATATAAGATTCTGTAACATGTACACTCAGAAAAATGAGAAATTATATCCCATCTATTATATATATATATATATATATATATATATATATATATATATATCAATCAAAGTGCATAAATGCATTCTACTGTCATGTATAACTAATTAAAACAAATTAAAAAGAAAATGCGAAAAGAAAAAAAATAAACAACCCTTAGGGTTAATTTTTAGTAAGTCCAGAAAACTAATGCATAGTAGAGGGGAAAAAATGTATGATAATAGATTTTACTGGCTGTTCTAGCAAAAAATAAAAATAAAAAGTTTCTACTTTACAATCTTCACCTTTCCTTCAACTCTTCTAGCTTTGATGTCTTTCCTTTGAATTCCCCTGTCAGATGGTGCTCATAAACCTCACGATTTATAGAAATAAGAAATAGTTCCAAAATCACAGGGGTAGGGGCTCAGCCTGCTGTTAATCATACCACTGAAATGCCAGTGCTTCCCCTGCCTTCTCTCCACAGGCTGCCTGGGCCACAGTGGGCAACACTGCCCAGAGCATGGCCTCCTGGACCACGCTGTCCCTGGAAAAATACCACGGCTGGCCCTGGGAACTGACTGCCCAACAGCATTCTCTTATTCATTCGCCCTTTGCTGTTTCCACTGAAAGAGCTAAAAGATGATTTCTTCATCCTCCTTTTACCCAGGGTAACCCTGTCACCAAGTTCCAGCTAAAATACTAAAATACTGGAAATCATTGACCAGAGCAGGACTTTCAAACTTGGCTGATATGGGAATCATCTGGGGATCTTCTGGAAACACAGAATCTGCGTCACTCATCAGGACAGAGCCCGACACTGCATTTTAATCAGTTCACAGCTGGCAGAGGATGCTGTGCTCCGTAGACCATCGTTTGATTTGAAAAGTATTGAAGGGTTTCTGACAAGGATTTCCCACCTTGATTTGGACAGAGGCATGCCTGGCAGAGCCACTCCCTGTCTTCCTCTCCAGCTTCCTGCTTAGGTATAGCACTGAAGGATGTGAGTGTGGGGCTGTGTCAGCCATCTTGTAGCCAAGAGGGATGGAAGCCAATAGGTTGAGAACCGTGAAGCAGCGGTATAGAAAGTGTCCACAGCTACAGTGACATACTCATGTCAACTCATTTAGGCCTCTGCCTTCTAAATTTGTCTTAATGGGATAATAAATGCTACTGTGATTTAAGTAAAAAGAAAAAAATAAAGGCAAGAGAAGGTACTAACTTCTTTGTTACCAGTAAATGAACAGTTTTTAAGCATTTGACTTGGGAGGTTTTCTCCTATAAAATTCAGAAATAAGATTTTAGTATTTTCCTAAGTAGAAGGAAATGGAATGAAAAGTAGAGAGGCTGACATCTTCACGTTAAAATAAACCAGGACTCTGAAAGTAGTCTGAGAAAGGCCTCCTACTTAAAAACCAGGGAAGGGCTGGGGATATAGCTCAGTTGGTAGAGAGTTTGCCTTGCAGGCACAAGGCCCTGGGTTCAATCCCCAGCACCACAATAAATAAATAAATAAGCAAACAAACAAATGAATAAAAACAGGAAAGTGTCACAGACTCAGCATGAAGCAGGCCTGAGGGGGTAATGTAACCACAGTGCACCAAAACATTCCACTGCCTGCTCCTGAGGAAACAGAGACACCGGATTGACTTAGCCTAAGTAGTAACTCAGAGTCAGAATCCACATGAGGTAGGATCATCCCAAGGGCTAGTGAGGAACGAGCTCCTAGAAGCATGGACAGAGATATGTGGGTTTCTGAGTGATTAGCCATAGGATGCCGCAGTCTGGCTGGGCACAAATAACCGAGCCGCCATGAAGCACTTGTAGGTTCAAACAGCAGCTCTTTATTCCCGAACTCTCACTCCATACACGCTCCCAGGAACCCTCTCCCCCTCCACCGGGCTCCAAAGTAGCGGGCGCCCCAGGCAGCAGGAGCCACTCTATTGCCCGAACAGCAAAGGTCTATATACAACTGAATACACAGCTTAACTTAACCATCATCATCTCAATGGCTCGCTGGTGTCACCTCTCAACCACTCCCTCTGGCAAAATGCCAGGTGCCACCCCGACTTGGCTGTGGCTCTCAACAATAGGACACAGGTAGAGTGAAGGAGATAACCAAGCCTAAAGCAGGAGGAATGTGGCCCATGGGATGGCTTTAAGATATGCAGAGCAGAAGCTTTCCACATCCAGAGGAATCAGGAAAAGAAGAGACCAAGAAGGCCCAAATTTGAAAGAGTCCACACGAAATATAGCTGAACAATAGAAGGTAACACCTAAGGGTCCATACATTGATGATAGTCTTAAGGAAATGAGAATTCTACTACACTTACCCTGGTAGCAGTGTCAATCTAAATATTTCTTGGACTCAAGAGCTTTAGTCACCCCAAATTTAAGGTGAGTAGGACTGGAGAATCTAAGAGGCTCCAGTAAATAGCATTCTTATTTCATAACCAAGTGCTGAGTATATTGAGAAACAAAATTAAGTGGTGACTAGTGGGAGATAAAGTATCATCTTTATTTTCTATAAAGGTTAAGTTGAAGGGTATAGCTAGTATGAAAACCCAATGGGCCAGGATTAGGCAGACTTTCTTGTCCAATCACATGAAAAGGCTGGCAAGATAAACAGGCTTTCCCTGCTGCAGAAGAGCTTCCTTCTGGGGGGAACAACAGAATTCATGTTCTCTCTGAGCAGCTAGATCCCCAAAGTAAGAAGGCCACAACTGAGTGAGCTCTCTGTAGTGGCGGAAAAGCTACCTTACTACATGTGTATTACCAGGACAGTCATCCTAGGGGACTTAAAGATCACATAAAAATACTCAACTCACACAATTTGTCAAATCAATTTTTTAAATTCAGCAAGTGTAGAGGAATGAGATGAGATCAGATATGATACTGTTAGAAGACCACAGCATGGAACCCTGTTCACATGCCCTGTTTCTCTCTGCTACATCAGCTTTCCTTGCTCATGGTATGGTTACAAAAACCAGGGTTGAGATTGAACAAGGAGGCCCAAACAAAAGTGGATCGTTCCTAGAACCAGTGCACCATCTTGCTCTCTTGGGGAAATGAAGAGGCCAGTTTGCCTAAGCAGAGCTCTAGCTATCAAAGACCTGCTGAATAACCATGCTTCAGTTCTAAATTTACACAACAGCATGCACTTGGGGGGTCATACTTGGTGACACCAAAGGTGGCTGATTTAGGGATGATACTGTTGTCAATCAGGATGTGGCTTCATCTGTGCTCTACTAATATACAATGTTTACCTGATCCTTTCAGGTCTTTTCCATCTATACGTAGCACTTCCATTTGTTTCATCCTTCTTCTCAGTGTTCAAACCACGTGCATTCTTCTTATTCGTCAATTTTCTAATTTCATTATTTGTACTTAGCACAGCATATAAGTTCCACTTATTCTCCTTGTTTTTCTTGTTTTGCATACAGCAAAATTGGATAGTCTCAAATATAACATCAACCACATGATATTCAACTCCAATTATTCTTCCCAAATTTACTGATGAAACAAATAATCCTTGAATGGGTAAAGAGAATCCATGAGTTACATCAGTGGAGTCCACTAGACATAGAAGGAAACATTAAGATGTTAGATGTGTTTCCCGATAATGATAAAGTTTTGGATCACACAATCTCTAGATTCCCTCTGGCAATGTATTTATGTACAAAGGAGATATAGCCCACTTTTTACAATATAATAAAAATATATAATTGCATAAATATGTAAGCAAAGCATTATGGATTAATGTATTGCTTATTCAAATTTGCTCAATTTCCAGAAGAATAAAAAAATAATTCTTTCAGCCACAGACTCCATTTATATTTTTTTCATGGACTCCATTTATAATACCATATAGAATTATGTGGTTGCCTGTTGTCATATAACTTTGAAAGTTCATTAAATCAAAAATTTTAATACATATGTAATGATTAAATACCAAAATTACTTGTGCTTTTACATATATAGCCAAAAAACGACTACTTAAATACTTTGATTTCAGCAGCAACAACATAAAACACACTCCTTGACATTATAAAATGAATCCCTAGACTTTACAATATAAATTTCCTAGTTCCTTCTCATCTTGCCAAAAGATTGAAGGGAATGGTAGATTTGAAAAAAGCACAATGTAATTAGAGTCGAGACATGACAGTGGAACCTCATGTGTGCTTTACATCAGCTCCCCATCACTTTCTTAGCATTTTCATAGCCCTTACTTTTAATCCGGTTCCAACCACACCAAGTTTCATTGCTTCTTGTTGAATGTTTTGTTAACTTTCTCTCCAGTGTCCTCAGGTGGCATCCCCAACCTGGGTAGGTCATCAAAAGCCAAGACCAAATGGAGAAGCCTGGATCTACAAAGCACCATTAAACCAGTTTAGTCTATTCTTGGTTTACTCCTTCTTACAATGGACATAATTACACCAAATTATATTGTTATATTGTGTGCATTTATACATTATTATCAATTATCTTAAATTGTAATTTGCTACTAACAAACAAAACATACAAAAAATATTGAGCTACAATGTTTATTGAAAATTAAAGGGTGAGCTGGGCGTGGTGGCGCACACCTGTAATCCCAGCAGCTCAGGAAGCTGAGACAGGAGAATCACAAGTTCAAAGCTAGCCTCAGCAAAAGCAAGGTGCTAAGCAACTAAATGAGACTCTGTCTCTAAATAAAATACAAAAGGCTGGGATGTGGCTTAGTGGACAAGTTCCCCTGAGTTCAATCCCCCCAGAAAAATTAGAGGGAGAGAAAATGAGGAGAATGTAAGCCAGAAGATACAAAATGGCAGATATGTGTGATGAACAAGTTTGCCATCTGACATAAACATGAAGACTACAATTAATGATGTATATTGTGTTAGGGATTTTTGTTTAATAAGTATATTTCAATAGTTCTTGTCATTAAAAAAAAAAGTAACTGAGATAGTGTTAATCTGCTTCACAACAGTAATTATTTTACTATCTGTATGTTTCATATAACATCTCATGATAAACCGCAAGTATACACAAATTTATGTTTTTTAAAAAGTAGACAAATTAAAAAGAGAAAAATTAATTACTCCCACTTTAGAAGCATCCAGTGGAAAACAATTAGTTCCTCTACAGGACCTGCACTTTTTGAGATTATGCAATTATTGTGGCCTTGCTTCTATACAGCTCAAGCACTTGGTAAACTGAAAACCTTTTATATTTTTCTTCTAGGACAGCTTTATTCACACTCACACACACACACACACAAATGGAGTTTTATTCATCCATAAATAAGGATGATATTATGTCATCTGCTGGAAAATGGATGGAGCTTGATAGCATTATGTTAAGGGAAATAAACCAAACTCCAGAAGTCAAGGGTCATTCGACTTCCTTGTATATAGAAGCTAGAGAAACAAAAAGGAAAAACAATGTGGGAGGATTTCATGAAAATAGAAGGGAGACCAGTAGTGTAGAGGGAGAGGACCCGGAGGAGGGAAGGGATAAGGGAGGTACTGGGTAATGAAACTGACCAAATTATATTGTTACATTGTATGCATTTATACATATGTAACCATGACACCCTCAGTAAAATTATAAAGCACCAATCAAAAAAACTTTTTAAAAACAACACTTAAGATTCTCATATCTGAGACCGAGATACAGGTAATCCCTTATAGTATAAGTGTTCCTTTTCGGGGCTGAGGCTGTGGCTCAGTGGTGGAGCCCTTGCCTAGCATATGTGAGGCACTGGGTTCGATTCTCAGCACCACATAAAATTAAACGAATAAAATAAAGGTCCATACATCTAAGATATTTTAAAAAGAAAGACTGCCTTCTTTCATTAAAAAAAAAAGTGTTCCTTTTCTGGGACAGCTTTATTCTAAAACACAACATCTCTGAGTTTCTCCTATTTCTGCTCATTAAGTTATTCCATTATGTCCACCTTTCTATAACCAAGTCTGTCTGGGTATTGCACATAAAGCCATTTGACCCATCAATATGTGCATTTATGCTTAGCCTTCTAGTTAATTCTCAAAGGTGACATTTAATCATTTGTTCACTACCAGATCTCAGAAACTAATTTTAAAAATCACCATCATAAAGCTGAGCCTGGTGGCACACTCCTATAATCCCAATCACTCAGAAGACTGAGGCAGGAGAATTACAAGTTCAAAGCCAGGCTCAGCAACTTAGAGAGATCCTGTCTCAAAATAAAAAAGGGTTGAAGATATGACTCATTGGTTAAGGGTCTCTGGGTTCATCCCTAGTACAAAAAGAAGAAGGAGGAGGAGGAGGAGGAGGAGGAGGAGGAGGAGAAGTGGAGAGAGGAGGAGAAGAGGTGGGGAGAGGAGGAGGAGGAGGAGGAATCACCATGATGTTACCCAATAGAAATAATGCTTAGGAAATTAGTGTATTTATTTATCCATGTATATATACTTCCGTCGAATGTAATAAACCCAGTAATCAAAAAAGAATAAATAATATATCTTTGTTCTAGAACATCTGTCACAAAAATGTGGTTGAGACACCAGGAGGTGTCTTGCTTTTTTATTTTGATTTCTCCAACATATTATTTTAAAACTTTTCTAAGTACTCTACACAGCTGCCAATATCAATTACAATTTAACAGGAAAACATTCAAATTTACCAGAAGCATAGAAATGGAGAACAATGTATGTAGAATTCAGTGTGCTAAAGACAGATGACAGAGACCGTTACAACATCAGAACAGAAATTAGCTGAGTTTTAGAAAGTAGAATGGAGGTTACCAGAGCTGGGAAAGGTAGGCGCAATGGAGAGAGGTTGGACAATAGGTACAGAATAAGTTCTGGGGTGCTAGTGCTTGGCCGCATGACTATAGCTAACAATTATAGATTATAGATTTCAAAATAGCTGGAGGATTTTTACAGTTCTCACCACAATGAAATGAAAACTATCTGAGGTGATTAATAGGTAATTACTCAGATTTGATCACCACACTATATACTTGCATTCAAGCATCACACTCTACCCCCATAAATATATGTAATTATTACATATCAATTAAAACTAAAAATAATGAGGTAATAATTTCACTGTAACATGTTCTAATAACTGTTATTTTATTTTGATTATGTTACACATGTTCTTGTAGAACACCAGAAAGTGCAGATAAGGGGAAAGAAAATCAAGTTCAGCAGCACTGTGGCACTGAAGAAGAACCCCCAGGCACAGAGATTTCTGGGAAAATTGGGAATGAAACCACCGTTTGACCCAGCTATCCCTCTCCTGGGTCTATACCCAAAGACTTAAATACAGCATGTTACAGGGACACAGCCAAACAAAAACAACAACAACAACAACAAAAGAAGAATTGTTCATAGAGAGAGACTGAAAACAATTTGACATACAGGCAGTTCATGAAGAATTTGAAAGGCTTGAAGAAGACTCAGGATAATGTACATACTGGTGCTAAAAGTGAATTTAGAAAAGAAATAGGTATATTGCCAAAAAAAATTATGATGCAAACTCATTAGCAAAATATGGCAAGTGTTTGAAAATCTCTTGGATCCATGCTATTCTGATGACTCCTTGAAGAAAGAACTTGAACCTAAGAAATATAATACAATTACAGCATTAGCAGAGGCGTGTAAGCCCCTAGAGTAGTTTTAGAAATCCAAGTACAAATTAAAACATTTTTATTCACGAGTTTAAGTACAAGACCTCCCCTCCTGTGAACTTCTAAATGTAATCCAAAGAGCTGTGTGACTAGGAACTGATCCTAAATTATACTTATCAATCCTTCTGCTCTTTAGGTATAATAGTGAATTTTCCTCTCTAATACTGCCAATTAATCTGTTATCAATACAGATTGTTTAAATTTAAAAAAAAAGAAAATTACAATTATGATTTCACCAAAAGAAAGAAAGGAAAGGAGGGGGGAAAAGAAAAAGTTAGTTGACTTTCATTATTATAAACCCAAAGCACTGAAGCTACTGTGAGTGCTAAAGACTGTAACAGGAAAATAATTAATTCTTGATGTCAACAACTGTTACATGGTCTGCTTCTCTGATTGCCTGATAGCTTATCTAATCTGCCACCTACTGACTGCCCTAAGACTTTGTTACAGCTTGGTGACCCCATCTGTTGTCCCTCTCAACAAAATCATCTTGGACTTTTCTTTATCCAAATTCTATTCAGACCACTTCCCTCCCTGAGAGCCTCATTTGGTTGGTCTTGTTATGGCACACAGTATGAGAGTTGTCTGGAGAGACTGCAATCTAGTCTTGCTGGGGCTGAGGACTCCTAGCTTCTTAATTTCTCCGGTAATGATCTTGTATACAAAGTGGTGTGTTTTTTCCTAGCAGGCTTGACCAAATAAGAAATTACTGGGGCAGGAAAAGTAGACCCACTGGACCTAGACAGAAAGGGCAAGAAGACCTCCGAAGCAGGCAGTTGGCATCCCAGACATTCCGTGGTAAATGACAGAAAAAAAGAAAAAGGCAGCTTGGAGAGGCAGAAAGATGAAGGGACAAAAGCAGAAGGTCCACAGAACCAGCCCCAGAACTCAAGGTCCGCAGCTTTTGATGAGGGTGCAGTGTTCAGAAATAAGATCCCAGTTCAAGAAGAAATGGGTTAATGGACGTTGCACAAACCTAGCAATCAGTGCATTACAGCTCTGGGCTGGTGAGTCAGGGCAGGCCAAGAGAGTCACATTAGAAGCTAAATTTTATAGAGCCCTGAGTGAGCAGATAAGAAGAAAAAGACGACACCCAACATGAGGTAGGTGGGCAAGGGTCACAGTCTGGATGTAAGGGAAGATACTAGATCAAAGAAAAAAATAAGTTTCCCAGGGATATAGCTCAGAAGTGTTGAAACTACAAATGTAAATCAGGTCTGTGACTGCCGAGAATGCTCTACTCCACCAGGACCCAGTCCCCGGCAGTGAGAATCATAAAGATCCAAATCCTGCAGGGGGAGGAAGTGTCAGAAACAGGCCTGGGGCAAAGAAGACCGCCAGGTCTCCAAGGCAAGGGGACATCTCTAAGAGAGCAAAAGGGGGTTACAGAAGGTTTATTCCTAGATGGAAGAGGGCCAGACAGTACTGATGATTTGTCCAGAGAGGACATTACCACATGCTCCTAAAAATATTTCTCTCAACAGTAAGTCTGCAAAGTCTGAGAACCAAGCTTGTGTCCTCCTCAGACCACTTCATGAACAAACTGGACCCTCCTGTCCTCCTCTAGGAAGCTGGCATTTACTTAGTTGTAAATCACCCAATGTCCCGGTACACACCTGCTGAAGCAGCTAAGCTGGTGGGGATCATAACATAGAGCTTCAATGACACCATCATGGTTTTGCTATTAATGCATGACTTGAGTGATTTTCAAAAGCGAGAAGAAATTTAAGTATTGATCTGAAATTGTGTAAACATACAACAGCTTATCCTGATTCTGGAAATACTACCCATCTAAAAAAGGTCATTCTGAATGAAGGCTCATTTATTATTGCTGCTGAATGAATGTCATTTTGAAATATCAATATTACTTCCTAATGCCCAGCACAGTCCCCTACCACAGTCTGGCTGGGCACAAATCACGAGCCACTCACAACTTTGTAGATTCAAACAACAATTCTTTATTCCCGATCTCACACTGGCCGTCTACAAACACGTTCTGGGGAAATCCACGTTCTCTGCCCAAATCCACACCTCCACTGGGCTTCTGTCTCCCAAAAATACTGTCTGAATCCCTAAGAACTCAAGAGGAACTCAGGCAGCAGGATACGCCCTATTCCCGGCAGGAATAATCTTCCTAAACCGGGAACGCCCTAAACTCGGATTATCCTAAACCGGGAACACCCTAAACACGGATCCGCCCTGGTCCTTGAGCAAGGTCACCTTCCAGGAGTCCTTCCATCCACTAAGCAACATGGGGGTATGCTGGCAAGGAAATTGTCATACCTACTTGGCTAATGGCTCCCAGCAGTCCCCTACTACAGCCATGTCACACATGTGGCTTGTGATGATCACCCTCCTCCCTGCTGGCTCTCTAGCATGCATACACCCAACTCCTGTTAACTTTTCACTTGGATAAAGGAGACCAAGGCTTAAGTTATTCAGTCACATTGCCTAACTTCTTTGCAAGATAATACTTAAAACAACTATGACAATATTTACTGTTCATAAAGAATTAGTGATGCTCAAATGAGGTAATGTAAATAAAATAGTAAAACTCAATATAAATAACTTATTAGCTACATTTCAAGATTTTTCTTAAATTCCAAAATTTCCATAGAACATTACTGAACCATATAGCTCTATACTTACCTTACACATACCTTATTTCACATGAGGAAATCTATTCACCTTAGTGACAAATGATTTGTCTTTCAGTCACCTACTTTCTTACATTTTCCTCTCATCCTTTCTTTTATGCATGCAACCTCATATCAAGGAAAATGGAAATCTATACTTCCTTTGTAACTATAGCAATCTTAATCAAAGAGTAGATATTCAAATTCACGGGAACTTCAAAATATATACATATACAAAATTCTACATTTGAAGGTATTTATGATGAAGTAAGAGACACCAAAAAATAAAATAAAATAGAAAAAGAAAACACTACAATAAATAAAGGAGCAAACATATCATTTTTCACAGCTAATCTTTATGTTTCATCTACCCTGTGTTGAAGTAAAAAAAAAAAAAAATGTGGCCAAAAGACTGGAATAAATTGGTACAAAACTGCTGACATTTTCTTTCATCATGATTTTTAAATCATCAAAACAAATAACAGCGTGGTGCAATGGTCCAGCTTCGTCACACATATAGACTGGGAAAAAATAAACGTATTTTAATTAAACAAATTTTCAATTAAAATGAGGAAGTTTATGGGGAAAGAAGCCCTGTTTGAAACTTCTCCAGGATCATCTAGAAGCTTCATCTAATCTTGAGCTGACGTCTTCCAGAGCTTTCAGCAACCAGGTTTGTAATAACGGATTTCTATCCAAGCCTCAGCACAAGAGGAAGAGTGCTTCCTGGGCTGCAGGGCTACTCTTTCTCCCTTAAAATTGCATATGCCATAGCTCAGGAGAAATGGGACTGCCTGGAGTGACTGATGGCAGGGACATCGCCTCCCCTGGCTGCACCCTCTCCTCAGAGTTCTAGAAAATTAGCCATTACCTTCTTCTGTTACTTTCAAACGATGAACCTTCCAAGGACAACTTTAATGAACCCCAAATGTTCAACGTTTTCATGCTCCACTAGCATTTATAACAGCCAGACCTCAAGAAGCATGGCACTATTGGGAGAAAGAGCCCAAAGAGGAGCAATATTATGTACTGAGAAAAAAAGAAAGACTGTTCCAGAGAGATGAATGAAACAATAATAAAATAATAGTTCAGCAGTACATTTTTTATCCAGACAGAAAAAGATTATACACATAAAAGGTTAATTAAAGAACTCTGAATGATTCATATTCTACCACTACTTGTTTTTCTTTAGTGTATTTGCCTTATATCTCCTTTTTCAATAATCACTTTAGCCTAATATATTTTAATGTTAAAATATAGGCAATATTCTTGGCATTATTAGATCAACAATACCCTTTTTATCTCCTCTTATCTGGAGCTCCTTAATAATCGTTTTTATCATTTCTTACTTTTCTGTAATCTTTAGGTCAGTAGGTCCTGATTTTCAACTCAAGGAACGAAAATAACAATGTACATTTACTTTATTATTTTGTAGCAAAAAATATAAATATATAAAATATGCTCACTTTTTAAAGTAATCCATTTGTTCAACAAACATTTTTTAAACAGTTATTACACACCAGGCACTATGTCTAGGTCCTAGTGATTCAGCAATGAATAAAACACAAAATCCTTGGTCACGTGGAGCATATATTCTAGTGAGGCAGAAACAGACAGCAGAGTGTGTGCATGTGCAGGCACGCGTGTCTCTGGCGGGGGGTGGGAAGGCGGGGTATGCCTATGGAAACAATTATTCAGTTAAGGAGATAGAGTGAGGGCAATGATTATTTTAGATGGTAACATTTGAGGAACGATCTGATTAAATTGAGATAAAAGCCATAAAAATACTTAGGAAAAGATATTTTCCTCCAGAAGGAAGAGGAAGGCGGGGATAGAAGGAAAAGTTAAAGGATATACCTTGACAGGAGAGTGCTTGGCATGTGTTTTCATAAGCTTTTTCACTGCTGTGACCAAAAGACCTGACAAGGACAATTTTAGAGGAGGAAAAGTTGGTTTGTGGTTCATGGTTTCAGAGGTCTCAGTTCCTAGACGGCCAGCTCCATTGGTCTGCCACCAAGGCGAGGAAGAATATCATGGCAGAAGAGTGGGGTGGAGAAACGCAGCTCAGGATGTGGCCACCAAGAAGCAGAGAGAGGTTCCCCTCACTATGGACAAAATATATACCCCAAAAGCATGCCCCCAATGACCCACCTCCTTCATCCCTACCCTACCCGGCTATAGTTACCATCCAGTTAATCCATTCAAGGATATTAATGCACTGATTAAGTAAAGGCTCTCGTAACCCAACCATTTCACCTCTAAACTTTCTTGCATTGATTGTCTCTATTGTCTCATACATGAGCTTTTGGGGTACCCCTCATATCTAACCGCATGCTTGAGACATAGCAGAAAGGCTGTCACAGTTGGAACACGGTAGGCCAAAGAGAAAGTAGTGAGAAGTAAGATCTCGTAGGTAACCAAGAGCCAGAACTCAGGGAGGACTCTCCCGGAGTGATGGGAAACCATCACACTCACTGCTAAGAGCAGAATGGCGCGGATGGCATAACCTTGTCCCATTTTGATAGAATCTCTGCTGCTCTGAGGAGACTGCTGTGGACACGAGAAGGTCACCTCTGCAGTGTGGTGACTGAGGATAGTGCCACAGATCACGTGTTGTGGGGAATGGACAATGATCCCATCTTGATATATCAGGAAAGATGAGTCTACAAGGTTAGTGATGGATTAGTCATGGGATGTGAAAGGAAGTGAGGAATAAACATGGGATTTCAAGGGTTTGGATCTAAGTAATTGGGTGAATAAGGAAACCTTTTACTTTGTTTTTCTAACATTTCAATCCACCTTCAAGCAATGGAAAACTTCAAGCTACCCCAAAGTGTTGGAATTCATCTGGACTATAAAATTTAGACAAAAACTGCTTCAAATTTTCCTCACCTCAACCATCTCTTCAGTGTGGCCCAAATTTCATTACTTTTCTTTATTGCAATACTCACCCTGAAGTCTGTAATCTATCATCTAGAAATTAATCTAGGTCAACTGTTTCTTATTGCATTTATTTTAAATGCAAACACACTTATGTGATTTGGCAGGTTATTAATCACACATGTTCTCAGTGAATTGATTTAATCATGTTGTTTTCCTCCTAACACCAACCTACAAAGATGGTGCTAAAGGATAGTGATCTGCAGGTGAGAGACTAAAAGAAATGTTTGGAAACAAATGATACTTAAGAAATAAGCAATTTCTTGTGGCAAAATGAAATATGAAGCTTTGGAAAACTAGAGAGCAGCATGAGGTCATTGAACTTCTAAAAAGTTTAGGACAGGTACAGGAATGTAAGAAAACAAACATGCCATTAAAATTTTCACCAGTTTTACCAAGAGCATGTACTTCTCTATATTAAGAAACTATTTGCTCTGTACAGCAAATATTCAAGTTCAATATATTTTACAAGTATTAGTTTTTCTATACTAGTTGATAAAAACCCTTTAATTTTTTATTGTACATGCCTCAGTGAAAAGCCTTTAATAATTTTGTGTTATACAGAGTCTAACCCACATAATTATAGTTACCTTATATTAGACAAAGGCGCCAAAAACAGATACTGGAGAATAGACAGCCTCTTCAACTAATGGTGCTGGGAAAACTGGAAATCCATATGCAACAAAATGAAATTAAACCCCTATTTCTCACCATGCATAAAACTCAACTCAAAGTGGATCAAGGACCTAGGATTAAACCAGAGACTCTGTGCCCAATAGAAGAAAAAATAGGTCCTAATCTCCATTATGTCAGATTAGGCCCCTACTTCCTTAATAAGACTCCTATAGCACCAGAATTAAAATCAAGAATCAAAAATTGGATGGATTCAAACTAAAAAGTTTCTCAGCAAAAGATCAGTGAGGTGAATAGGGAGCCTACATTTTGGGAGGAAATTTTTACCATATGCACATCAGATAGAGCACTAATCTCTAGGATATATAAAAAACTCAAAAATTTTAACACCAAAAAACAAATAACCCAATCAATAAATGGGCCAAGGAACTGAACAGACACTTCTTGGAAGATGATATACAATCAATCAACAAATATATGAAAAAATATTCAACATCTCTAGCAATTAGAGAAATGCAAATCAAAACTACTCTACGATTTCATCTCACTCCAGTCAGAATGGCAGCTATTATGAATAAGTGTTTGTGAGGATGTGGGGAGAAAGGCACACTCATACATTGCTGGTGGGACTGCAAGTTGGTGCAGCTAATATGGAAAACAGTATGGAGATTCCTTGGAAAACTGGGAATGGAACCACCATTTGACCCCACTATCCCACTCCTTGGTTTATACACAAAGGACTTAAAAACAGCACACAGCCACATCAATGTTTATATCAGCACAATTCACCATAGCTAAACTGAGGAACTAACCTAGATGCCCCTCAGTAGATGAATGGATAAAGAAATTGTGGAATATATACACAATGGAATATTACTTATCATTAAGGAAATAAACTCATGGCATTTGCAGGTAAATAGATGAAGTTGGAGAATATAATGCTAAGTGAAGTAAGCCAATCCCCAAAAACCAAATACCGAATATTTTCTCTGATATGAGGATGCTAATCCATAATGGGGACGGGGTGGGGAAACATGGGAGGAGTGGACAAACTTTAGATAGAGCAAAGTGGAGGGAGGGAAGGGAGGGGCCCTGGGGGTAGGAAAGATCTTGGAATGAGATGGACATCATTACCCTAAACACATGAATGACTCTACTTTGTGTATAACCAGAGACATGAAAAAATGTGCTCTATATGTACTGAATTGAAATGCAATCTGCTGTCATATATAACAAACTAGAATAAATAAATAATAATAATAATAATAATTTTGTGCTATAAAATCAGCATATGCTGAAAATTTAAGGAGCGACGACAAAAGGAACTTAATTAAGAAACCATAAACCAAGTGATGATATTTTCCAAATCAAAAATAGACAAAGTTTAATAGATTTGTAATTAGAAGAACAATTAAAAAAAGAACTGGGTAACTTCTCATGAAAATCCAAGTCCTCTTATCACCCTACCTAGCCTTACAACACAATACCAGTTCCTTACTCATTTGAAAGTTCTAAGTAGTACCTTCCCCAAAATTTGCATTTTCTCAGCAAATCAGTTATTTTACGAATATCAACATACACTCTCCATAGAAAGCACATTCTGGGGTTTTGTTACTAAACCAAACTTTTGCTTTCATTGTTTCTCTCTGACCCAGTAATAAATACTGCCTTGTGGGTCTATCTGGAAGCATATTTTAACACCAATTTAGTAGTCCTTTCTTTCATCAAATATAGCCATTATTAAGACCCCTACATAATGAAGGTTTGATACACTGTCCAAACAAAGTTCTTAAAGCACTTAAGAAGACAGACGGGGATGGGTCTGGTTGGCCAAGTTTTTAACTTCATGTACCTAGTCCCAACCCCTGTCCACAGCCCCCAACCCACAGCCCCCAGCCCCACCAACGTGCACGTTCACCTGTTGAGTTGTGGGACTTGACTTCCTTCTCTCTATCTCTACCTCCTCAATCAGTGTCATACTGGGCACTCTTGTATTGAGAATGTGACACATTAATCCCTCCATTTGTGTTGCTGAGAGGATAGAAACCAGACATGATGAGAAAAAATGAATACATATTGTAGTGATTTTAAAATATATCTGTGAATTTGTTGACAATCCTCTCCCCAAAAGACCTCAATTCACTCTTCCTGAGTATAAACTAAATTAGTGGGCTGCATCCAATAAAAAGCACATGTGGAAGTGACAGTCCATGGCTTTCAAGGTAGGTCATAGATAACGCTGTTGTTCCACCTCATCCTCTTCAGTCATTCCCATGATATTAATGTCACATTAATAAATTCCTTCCAGCAAACCATTTAACTCATCCCTAAGAGTATCCTAATGAGCCACTTCATTAGAAGGCATTAACATAATGCAAAAGCCTACTGTGATTTGAACAATATTACAAATCATATTATAATATATGTCTTCAGTTTTCCTAAAATTTTATTTTTATATCTCTTGCATTTTTATGAAAAATATAATTAACAATATGTTACTTTTGTGAGAAGTCTTCACTTCATCCAGAATTTCACATGTTTAAACACTGACCGCTATTTGCATATTTTAAGATATAAGTAATGTATTGTCATTGCACCCTTGTAAATCCTTTATAAGGCTGACATTTTCCAAACAAGCAGCTATGAGCAAAATCAATTTTTCTCACATTATTTTAAAAATGCATTCTTACTTCTTGGAAACAAAGAGGTAAACAAACTGACCTTTATGTTTCAAATAAATTCTTTGCCACATACACCATATCCCACATGTTGATTCACCTTCCTATCAACCTGTTTTGATTTTTTTTTCAAATTCTAGTATATGATGCATTGCCTCATTTAACCAAATGCTAAAACCTATCCAACAACAATAATAAAAATAACAATAACTAACATTTTCAGAGTCTACCTAAGTGTCAAGCTTTGTGTTATGTATTTTGTATGTTTTATTCGTTTAATCTTCTCAGTAATCCTATGAAATGGGTGCTGTTATTAACACACACCTTTAGAATATTAACATATACATTTTAAAGCCCAAATATGTTTTAAAAAGTAGTGTTCAGGAGCCCTCTCCTGTAGATTAGGGATTCAAATTCCTAGTCCTGGTATCCTGGCTCCTAGGCACCCAGTACACAGAGTCCCACCTTCCAAGTGGATTTCAATGTGCCATTGACTATATTCCCTCACCCCAAAATCCATTTGTTAAAGCCCTGACCTTTAATGTAACCACACTTGGAAATAGGGCTGCAGGGAGCTAATTAGGTCAAAGTAGATCCTAAGGGTAGGCTCCTAATCCAATGAGACTGGCATCCTCATAAGAAGAAGAGACCCTAGAGCCTCTCCCTCTCCACCACATGAAGACACTCTGCCAAGGCAGCCTCTACAAGGCAGGAAGAGAGGCTTCACCAGAAACACCCTGAAGGCACTTTAATCTCAGACTTCCAACCTATGTGACTGGGAGAGAGAGAATTTCTGGTGCTTAAGCCACACGCCCTGTGGCATTTTGTTATGGCAGGGGAGCTGACTAAGGCACAGAGTTTCCTTCTGACTGTGTCCCGCAGTCTTGGAGGGACTGTAAGCAGTTAACCATGCTCTAACCATTAGTGCAGTTACTACCTAATATAAAGTTGACTACAATTAATTGCCTATGCAATATTCTTTCAACCCTTATTCTCCCATGTATAAAAACCCACTATTCTTTCCCTAATATGAAGTTTAGGCAGTTGCCTAGAACATATTAGTGCCATTAATCATGTCATCCATATAATTAAAATAAAAATGCTGTCAACAGAGTCTTCCTTCGTTATATCAAGCTTTAAAACACTGGACTATTAGTGTTCTTAATGCTTAGTTGATTTTGAAATTAATTGGTCATGTCTCGAAGAGACCATCTAAATATTTACATCCCTGTTTTCAAGATTCTGTCCATTTGTAATGACTTCGGTTTCGTCCTACTGAAACCTGGCTTCTGAGCTCTTGCCTCTGTCTTGTCACTGGGTGTTGGACAGCATCCTGTAACCTAAACGGTCCCATTGCCTCTGGTCTCAAAGATCCATCTGCCCTGTCTCGCCTTCCGTCAAGGTTTTCCCTTTGCCGGGGCAGTTCAGTCTGTATGACAAACAGTATTGTCCCTGAGTTTAGAGTCAGATCACCTTTTTTGTCATTTCTCCACCATTTAACACAGCAACTGGGGGCTGGACAAGGGGCTTAAGCTTGATGTGCCTTGGCATCTTCATTTAATATAGTAATAGCTACTCATTTTTTATGATGAATAAATGAAAGGAAAAGCATTTAGCCAAGTGTATAGAGCATCACAAGTACTTAATAAATCATAATTATTAGTTGCTTATTAATCATATTCATCTGTTTTGTTGTCTGTAAATGGGCGCTGCTGGATCTAATTTTATGAATATAGTTGATATATTTTAAGAAGGAATCTCTGGCTGAAATGATTTAAACTAAATAAATGAAGGAGGGTGAGAATTTTAGGAGATCGATAAGCCTGAAAACAGGATAAATGTTTAGAAGCAAACAAGCTTTTGTTTTTTTTTCCCTGTTCAAATTACATTAGAAAACAAGTGTTTAATTCACCCAAATAGAAGACGTACAATGAGAAACACTGGCAAATAAGAAGCAGATTGGAAGGGAAAGATGTGACAAGTTCCATTTGGACCCAATGAAGTGTTTGTTTTGCTTGTTTTCTTACATTCCATGAAACTTCCAAATGGAAATATCTAGTAGGAAACTGGGTGAGTGGCTCTGGAGGTGGAGGTCAGAACTCCAGGAGATGTCAGAGGGTGACTGAAACGAGAACCACCAGCATCTACAGATAAATGGGTCCACCCCCAGAGAAGGTGCGGACTGAGAAGGGCGAAGGTGGGGCAGAATCCTGAAACACACTAAGAAAAGAAAACCAGGTGCTCATGACGACCAATCAAAGCTCCTGGGCAGTGAGAAAGCTCCGAGAGGCAAGGGAGATCAAGGGAAGCCAAGGGTGTCAAGAAGAGAACAGCCACTTGGGAATATGCTGCAACAGCCCAAGTAAAGGAAATACGAAGAGCATCCATCACAGCTCAACCAGAAGGTAAGCAGAGGTCTGGATGGAAGCTTCAGGAAAGTACTGATGAAAGCCTTCTCCTTCTGCTAGTCTCCCGGTCTTCCTCAGCTTCCCTGAACTCCAATGCAATTTACAATTCACGTTACATAATTTGGCTCCATCTTATAGTGACAACTGTTACATTCACAATATAAAATCCTAACTTTATAAGTATTAATCTTGTCCTCCAGAGTGGATATTACATTCATTATCACAGGAAATCATCAGTGTGTTTCATGGTCTGTGCAAACAATAAGTAATAAAGGAATATTTGCTAATGAAAGAACTGGATCAGATTTCCCCTAGGAAGGTTGGACTGCGAGTGGGCGAAGATGAGATCTGGGAAACATCCTCTATGATCCCCCACCAGCACCACCCCCAGATCTTGAGCCCAGAGGCTGTCTGCTGTGGGCTGTGTAGTTTACCATGGAAATCAGGCTTGCCCACTCCCTCGATGGGGACCTGGTTTACTACTCAGTTACCCCCATTGATGGGTACACAGTAGGACCCTGAGACGCTGAGATTTGATGTAGTCATGCTTTCTTCCTCTTAATCTGTATTTCCACATACGTAAAAATAGCCCAAGTCATTTAGAATTACCCTTATGACTGCTGGAGAGGTAACAAGACAGCAACAGGGTCTTCGGCAACCCAGAGGGTAATTCTAAGAGGCCAGGCTCTGTCGGAACCAGAGGTAAGAGAGCCCTAGTGCTGTGTAGTCTCTGAGAAACATGCTCCCAGGGTGCCGCAGTCCGGCTGCAGCAAACTAGCCGGGGAGGGGGTGGGGGGTGACAAACAACTTGTGTACGTTGATACAGCAGGAGTGGGAGCCGTTTATTGTAGGACACGAGCGGTATTTATACATTTCACACAGCTTATCTAATTAACATAAACTGGATACAGCAGTCAACCCATAAGGAATCTCCACACTTAATGGCCTGCTGGCCTTACTTCACAAACCACTCCCTCTGGCATTTTGCCAGGCGCCATCCTGACTTGTTTACAGACTCTAACACCAGGGAGTCCATTTTCACTGCCAAAAAAAACCCCAGCTCCAGTCAGGCAGGAGTTTTCGGGCCTGTGACCTCCCATCTCTCCTCCACTCAACACGAATAAGTCAGAAACCTCAGTGGCCTGCATCAGAAAGAGGCGTTGTTAGAGACAGGTAAAGCCCACCACCTCCCCATTTTTCACTGGTGGCTTCCCTCCTGTAAAGGGCTTGAACTCCAGGTGTGGGGGCAGGAAGTTTTAAGTGGACATATTCATTATGGAACTCAGACTATGGGCAAACAGAGTGCCCAAAGGTATTTTATTATCTGAACATGATCAGCTAAGCAGGAGGCCTTTGCAGAATTTC
The DNA here is from genome assembly GCF_048772815.1 of Callospermophilus lateralis. Taxonomy (NCBI): domain Eukaryota; kingdom Metazoa; phylum Chordata; class Mammalia; order Rodentia; family Sciuridae; genus Callospermophilus; species Callospermophilus lateralis. Next base: position 15,256,391 of record NC_135321.1, read on the forward strand.
ATCCAAGGGCAAGAGAAGGACAACTGCACAGAACCAGTTTGCAATAGAAACGATGAAGAAAAAACTGTTTTCTTTTTACTTCACCAGGGAGTCCTGCTCTTTGAATGTTCTGGTTATAGAAAAGGTAACCTCTAAAGGAAATTAGAAAACCCTCTGAATACTCAGAAGTAAATATTAGCAACAACAGTGTAAGAAGGACCCATTATGTATACAAAGAGTTCTTTGGTGGCAACATGTAAGTCATAATCCATAAATATTGTCAAATACTTTGTTCATTTCAAAAGCTTTCTTTCACAAATTCATACTAAAAAGCATCACCTTGTTTAGATGAATATAGTCACCACTGGAATTCATTGAATCTCTTCTAATTTTTCATGCAAAATGTTGGGGCTATGCCTAATCCAAATTTGCACTTATGAACTAGCAGCTCTTACCTCCTATTTCCAAACGGTCTCTTCCCTCCAGGAATATACTGTCTTTCCCCAGCCATCACAAAGGTTCATCCAAGACCACAGCAGTCTTTACCAATGCCTTTTATTTCAAAGTCTTAAATATAGGGAAAATTTTTCTTTACTGACATTTAAAATCTTACAATAGGATTGAAACACTAGGAAGAGACCTATAAAAATTATGATGCATTTATATGCCAAGTCTTCTCTCATATTTTAGCCATTAGTTAGTAACTTTAACTATTGGGTAGAAAAATAGAAAATTCCAGGGTATAAAAGGGGAGAGTAAGCAAATGTGACAATCCTGTAGTGACTTTGATTTGCTCTCCAATCAAGGGCCAGACTGAAAAGAAAATATATTTCTAGTTTGCTCATGTACTCTATTAAGAAAAATATCCAATATTTTTAAAATAGGCAAATGATCTGGGGTATAGCTCAGTGGTAGAGAGCTTGCCTGGGATATATGAGGCCCTGGCTTTCATCCCCAGCATCACAAGAATAAATAAATAAATACAAATAAAGGTAGCATGCCCTTTTAATATCACATTGGAGCACATTTAACAGATAAAAATTTCTCAAGATTATTTCATCGTCTATGAAGGCGTGACACTGTTCAATTTATTATCTGTTATTGATCAAAGGCCCAAACTCTCTGAAGTTACACATTTATCTATATTTTGTCCCATTAGAGATACAAATTATTTCTGTCCAATGGAAAAGGTGACCCCAAACATTATGCTTATCTTGCTCATGAGATATCAGCCAGTTTAGAATCTAAGCCAGCAATCTCTTTTAAATTTTAAGTCAAATGCCTATAAATGTCCATTTCTTCAAATGTTCTTTATCATCTTTATCATGCTACTGATTCTCATTTTAATAACCTGAATAAGACTTTGACGTGTGTTCTATACCTCTGTGACAGCCATGAGGGTGTTTTTTTAATTTCAAAAAATTACATTTTGACAATTCTGTTATTACTTTGCTTTGAAATAAATCCACTACCCTGAAATGCCCTTCATCAATGTCATGGATTTAGGATATTCACTTACTCATTCATTCACTCACTCGTTCACATGACAAATATTTATAGAGAATGTATTATGTGCCATTGAACCAACAGAAGTCCTAGTCCTCACATAATTTACAGTCAAATAGGAAACAGAAAATAACTAATTTTTTTAAACACACAGTACATATAAAGAAACTAGAAAAAATATATATCATTTGTCTTTTGCTCCATATGCATTATAAAACTTTTATAATAAATCTTAAGCACAGACCCATGAACTTAAAACCTTATGAAATACAAATGGATCTGGGCAGAGAAGAGTGAGAGGCAGTACAAATGCTACAAAGGATCCAGCTGCCAAATGACTTTTATTGTCCATAAAAAAATCAAATAATTCAAATAACTTAAGATTTTAAAGGGAAAGCCATAATGATCGGGGCTTCTTGTAATTGAAAGACACTGCTGATCATGTAAATTAAAAACTAAATAAAACATTCAATTATTTGTGAAATAAGTAATAAATCTTAGCCTTATTGAATAAAGGAGATGTTTCATTATTCAGATACTTGAACTTGTTCTCATAAATCAAATTTTTAAAATAACAGTCAGAGCTAGAGGCCACCACAAAACATCTGAAATTTAATTGTAAAACTTAATTTGAATAAACCAGATGCCATTGATGAAACTCTGGAACTATTCTTTGTACATAAAATGGAAGAGTATTTTTTAAAAAAGCCAAAATCTACTGCTATAATTACATTAAATCTTTCACATATAATTGGAAAATGTAAATAAACCTAGTAATAGTTAGGCTTATCATAATAAATAAGAATACTTAAATAAATCAGTGGGTATTAGAGTCCAAAACCAGTGCTATGCATATAAGAAAACTGAGTTAAAATTAAATGTGTCCTTTCAAATCAGTGTGGAAAATTTATGTCATAGGGCCAATAGCCAACCTAATGTAAAAGGAAATATACCTCTACCTCACATAACAGCTCCCAAAATATTTCAAAAAAATATTAAGATATATGCCAACAATTAATAACATAAAGAAGAAAAAATACAGAATTTTTGAGAAAGGACTGGAATGCTACAAAGCATGGCATGAAGCCCATGTGTCATTACAAAAGACAGATTTTAATTCATAAAAATAAAAATGAGTAGAGAAGAGGGACCAGGGAAAGTTGGAGGAGAGGGAATGCGGAAATACTGGGGAATGACATTGATCAAATTATATGGCTATATCATGCACTTGTGTAAATATTTAACAATGAATCTTATTATTAAGTATAATTATAATGCACCAATACAAAATATGGAAAAAGATAAGTAAATCAAAAAATAAGCCATGTGCAGTGGTGCATGCCTGTAATCCCAGTGACTCAGAAGCCTGAGGTAAGAGGATCCCAAATTCAAGGCCAGTCTCAGCAACTTAGAAAGGCCCTGAGCAATTCAGTGAGATTCTGTCTTAAAAAAATAAAAAGAGATGGGGAGGTAGCTCAGAGTTGTAAAGTGCCCGTGGGTTAAATCCTCAGTACCGAAAAAAGAAAGAAAAAAAACAAGAGATATGACAAATTAGAAAAATATATTAATATACTCTATGATAGAATTCATATACAAATTAATGTCCACACATATTAAGAAAAACATGCAGAAGAGAAAAGCAAACCATACAACAGAAAAACATGCAAACGATATGAATTAGCAAATCCCAGGGAGAAAATAATGAATGACCAAAACCACAAAGCAATGCTCAAACTCTGACAAAGAAAGGCAAGTTTAAGATAATTATTTATCTTTTTCAGCTGTCCAAAAGATTGCTGTGAGAAGACAGGCTGTTAGTCATAATAGGGAACTCCCTTTTGTAATTTTTTTTAATTTTTTCTTTTAGTTGTAGTTATTCACAATACCTTTACTTATTTATTTTTATGTGGTGGTGAGGATTAAACCCAGTGCCTCACACACGCTAGGAAAGCGCTCTACCCTTGAGCCATAAGCCCAGCCCCAGGAACTCCCTTTTGAAGGGCGATTTGGTAATATTATCAAAACTCATGGAATAGATAGTGTTTGACCAAGTAATTTTATTTACATAAAATTATCTTACCAATATTTTTGCAAGAAAGCCAAAAATGAAAAACAAAATTGCAACAATGTTTGTAGTAGCTAAACACTGAAAGGGGTGGGCAGAACCAAGAAGTTCTCAAGGAAACAGGTTGTAATTTTTTGGATGGTTTGATCAGAAATTAGATTCATGCAACACTATTTATTAAGTACTTACGACATGTTAAAACCAATGCCAAGGCCTGGGGTTGTGGCTCAGCGGTAGAGTGATCGCCTGGCACGTGCAGGGCCCTGGGTTTGATCCTCAGCATCACATAAAAATAAATAAAAATTGAGGTATTGTGTCCAACTACAACTAAAAAATAAATATTAAAAAAATGCCAAGTATTGAAAACCAAATCCCTAAATGTAGAGCTGTAAATATGACCATGGACATGAAAAACAAGTACAGAATAGTCTGAACTTTAGGAGGAATAAAAAACAGAGTCTGCCCCGTGTGTCTATGCCTAAGAAAACCACTATATTTCTAGAAATCTCAAAGGATGCACACTAGTTGTTAAAAGCAATTTTCTCAAAAGAATGAGAATTGAGAAAAGGTGTGCTTTCCTTTTTATTTATACTTTTCTGCAATTTTATTTTTTTCAAAATTGTGCAAATAATTTTCAAGACTAAATCTATAAAACTAAAATTATGGTCAATTTTTTGATAAATTCAAAAGATTTTGAAATATGCTTCTATAGCATATTTCATCAAATTTATAACAAGACTAAAAAACTGTTGCAGCTAAGACTGTTCTGGGAAGGCTGATCTGTGTGATATCAATTACACGATGTGAATGCTGGACAGTGGCTGCAGACCATTTGTGTGTTAGCAGAGTGAGAAACACTTGAGTTCTTTCTTACATGCCAGGCACTGGGGTAAGCCCTGCTATGCTGGAAAAGCAATTTCATCCCTTAAGTGGTTTCCAGTCTAAGAGGATAGTCACCTAAGAATAACTCTAATAAAAGATAACTGTAATAAGTACATGTGAAGGACTTCAACACTAAATGACCAAGAGGCTGCGAGGCAAAACCTGGAAAAACTAACTGAATTATGACCCAGGGACCAACAGAATAGGCATCACCTGGAAGCTTGTTATAAATGTACAATTCTAAGTCTCACAACAGATCCACCATCAGGGTATACAGGACACAGAATCTTTGATGATGCAGATTTAAAAAAAAAAAAAAAATCCTTGACCTGGTACATGAGGTTTGGCCACCCACTGATTGATGAATACCTAACATGGAATGCTGGCTAATTTGGGTTGTCAACTTGACTATATTGAGAGACACCTAGAAAGGCGTTAAAGCACACTTCTAGGTGTGTCTGTGAGGGGGTTTTTGGAGAGCATTGGTATGTGGGTCAGCACACTGAAGAGAGAAGACCTGCCCTGCCCTATTGGGCAGCTCCACCAATAGGCTGGGAGCCCTGGGGAAACAAGGAAGAGAAGGAGGGACAGTGCAGCATGCACAGGCTGAGTTCTTCTTGAGCAGGTATGATTTTTGCTGCTGCCATCACTGGAGAATCAGATTCCAACTTCTTCAGCCTTTAACTATGAACCCATACCAATGACTCTCCAGGGAGCTTCAGGCCTTCTGCCCTGGGTGGGGGCTGCTCTAGCTTCCTAGACCAGACCCCCAGCTCTCTAGTATGCCAGTGGTCATTGGGGGATTATCCAGCCTCAGATCTGGGAAGCCAATCCAACAAATCCCTTTTGTAATTATATGCACATTCTGTTGGTTCTGTTCTCGACAGAGCCCTGACTAATAGGCATGGTAAGTGTGAATGTAACACTGCTACAAACAAGTACCATCAAAAGTGCCCACCCTGCTCATTGTAGCCAATGCGTGTTTGAACTTATTTATCAGTAAGAGCAATGTCCTTATCAACCATGGGGGATTTTTCCTTATAACTAAAATAAGGTGAGAAATGAATTCATTTTGGTTTTAGGAAAGTTATTTCAACATCCTATACCTTGGTATTGGTTGACCTGTTTTTAAAACATGTCTGCAAGCCCTAACTTCTGTCTCTGAATAATGTTAATTATGAATTTAACACACAAACTATAAAAATCATAGTGTTGAGAGGGAAATACCCCCTGCAGGAATTATACAATTAAAGAGGCTTGTTCTTGCAAGTCCCCTTGGCCAAGAGCTCTTTAAGTCAAGGAGTTTCATTTCCCTCGTTCTGAACTAATTGGCCATGATATAAGGAACATTGTAATCTTTGTTTGAATTACTCCATTCATTTCACATCAAAAAGCATTAATGTGCTTCTGAACTAGGAAATTTGTTAACATTTCTCCAATCTACGCATCTAATTAGTCTCAATAAACAATTATGAAATGTTTTTCCACTTCAAAGGAAAATATATTATATATGACATTTAAGACAGAATTACGTGTCTATTGATGACCTTATAGAACAAAAGCAGGCTTATGCATATCTTTACTTAGTTAAGACCATTTGCCAAATATCATGAGAGATTTTAAACAGCAGTCACACACTCACACTCCCAAAGACTAAAAGATGGTTTCATTAGTCAATAAAGATGAAATGCCTTAACGTAACCATGGTGCCTGAACAATGGAATAATAGATCCCTATGCTCTCAACTCCTCAAAGTATTCAAATCTTATGACATGTTTCAAGAAAGACGTTGGTAAGCCTGATAACACCCACAGTGAAGAATAATACAGGTATTTTGTTCTATGAAAAACCACATGCAGAAATATTTGGTTTGGAAAAGACTATATATATATATATACACACATATATATGTGTGTGTGTGTGTGTGTGTGAGTGTATATATATATATATATATATATATATATATATATATAGAGAGAGAGAGAGAGAGAGAGAGAGAGAGAGAAATTGATTTCTTACATATTTAAAGGGCTACCTTTTAGAAAAATTGAACCAAACAGTTCTGTTAAATGCAAGACAGAAGATTAAGAGCAATAGTTTAAAATCCCAGGAGCATATATTTTAGTTAAATATAAGAGTCTTCAATTAATACGAAACTTATATAAGTTATGGAATAAAAAACACAAATTAGATCATTATAATTCTTGAGAAGCCATCTAGTTACCAAGGTCTGCTTAATCCCCTGCACTGGATTATGCTAAGTGAAGTTAGCCAATCCCAAAAAAACAAATGCCAAATGTCTTTTCTGATATAAGGGGGGCGGGGGTGACTCAAAATGGAGTAGGGAGGAAGAGCATAAGAAGAAAATTACCTCTAGATAGGGAAGAGAGGGAAAGGGAGAAGGGGAACTGCATGGAAGAGGGAAGGAGACCCCCTTTATTATACAGAATACAGGTATGATGATGTGAGGGGGGAAAAAAAGAAGTGTGTCACATTAGATTGGGTAGAGAGAAGTGATTGGAGGGGAGGGGAGGGGAAGAGGGGAATAGAAGGACAGCAGAATAAAATAGGCATTATTATTGATGTGGGTATATACATGACTATATGACCAATGTAATTCTGCAACCTGTACACTCAGAAAAATTAGAAATTATATCCCATCTGATTCAAATGTATGATATGTCCAGATCATTGTACTGTCATGTGTAACTAATAAAATGTGGAAAAACAAAAAAGAAAACAAGTGATTAAAAATTTTACAAAAAAAAAAAAAATCCCCTGCACTCTCCTTCAAACACACAAGAAAGTAATCCCTTTATGTTTAAGGAGCACTACAAAAAAGATCTGAATGTCTTTTAAGAGACACTGTGTGAGGACTGCCCAGGGGTACATCAGATTTTCTCTTTCAGCTCTCATTCTCCAGTCCTTAACCAAGAGCACACTGAAGGACAGGGCCACCAACTGCAAAAATCACAGAAGGGACAAAGTTGCCCAGAGAAATCCAACAAAGCACAATCAGACGGAAGAAAACCATTGAACAGTGGCATGGCTAAAAATCCACAAAATCTCAAGTACTACCCCTCAAGGAGACTTTTCTCAAAATCTGAAATTCTCATGCAAAAGAAGTGTGTGTCTGTGTCTGTGTGTGCGCGCGCACTCGCGTGCATGCAAGAAAAAAGGACTTGGACTAATGTGTTTTTACAAAACTAGAAAACATTATTTTCTGATTCTGGCTCTATCATTCATCATAAAGGAACACTAGATGTTAACAAAGGAAGACTGAGAATATATTTAAAGTTGGTTTCTTCTTTTATAAACAAGGCAAATTTTAAGTATTGTCTTAGAAATTTAAAATGTTGAAATTTATTGACAGTGGCTGCCAGTACATCTTACAGACATATATTAATAACAGTTACAGTTTATTGACTGTGTGTGGTCAGCCTTTTTCAGGTATTAACATACATTACCTTTAAGTCATCAAGAACTTTTTATAGTAATTTTTAGTTGCCTACGAGGAACCAGAGATATAGGAAGGCTTTGTGATTCACTTTCCCAGAAAACTGGCACTAATAAGTCAGTGTTGTTATTTATACAAAAATGTGTGTATGTATTTATGTGTATATATACATATACACATACATATATGTGTGTGTGTGTGTGTGTGTGTGTGTGTGTATTACTGACTAGAGTAAAAAAGGCTTACAATTTCAGTTCTAATTCCAAATGATTAATTTGGCAAGAGAAGTAAAAATAATAATATGATTCATCCATCACTTATCTTTTATTTCTGCAATATTTTTTTAGAGTTTGAACTTTTTATTTTTATTTTTTAATTAATTTTTTATTTATATATGACAGTGGAATGCATTACAACTCATATTACACATACAGAGCACAAATTTTTCATATCTCTTGTTGTATACAAAGTAAATTCACACCAATTCTGGACATCATTATCCAAAGTGCATGTATGAAGACATGAATTGGTGTGAATATTTCTGCAATATTAACTTCTAGTTTTTTGAACAACACATAAACATTAAAGTCCATTCACATGTTAGTTTGCCCAATAATAGGAATTTTAAATCCTGCTGAAAATAATATCTGTACACTTGAATATGTATGCCTATGTATTTGCACAAGATAGAAAAAGAATCATCTCAAATACATTTATTATGTAAAGAAGATATAAAATTGACTGTTTATAAAATAAAATTAGGTTGTTTCGTTTACTCTGGAGATAAAAATCATGATCTGTAAAGTATATTTTAAACTTTTATTTTAGAAAAACATGAAATTTCTTAAGTGGTATTTTAATAGTAGTATTTTTTTCTTGCTTGGTTCTTTCTATTTACAGCATATATATAAATTTTCACAATGATAATAGGCTTGAAATTTGAAACATGTATTTTCTTTTATAGAATTTTAGATATTAAAAACTTGCAAATTTAATGTACGTATGTTTTTTAAATAAGGAAACTGAAATTCAGAAAGTTTGAGATTTGAATGAAATTTTCTTTCAAAAAAAAACACAAATCATTTTTGGTTTTAAGACTTAGCATCCTTCTTTCTGACTGAACATAGTGTCCTACACTGTATGGATAACAAAATTTCTCAGTTTTTACATTTTTTCTTTAAAAAAAAGAGGGGGGAGTGAAGAACAGAAGTTCATTGAATTAGACAAAGAGGAATCAGGGGATGGGAATGGGAAAGTAGAATGTCTTCAGTAGAATGAATCAGACATAACTTTCCCAGGTTCATATATGAATACACCACCAGGGAAATTCTGCATCATGTTCAACCACAAGAATGAGACCAAGTTAGAATAAGTTAAACTCCATGTATATGTAATATGTAAATATAATATGCCAAAATACATCCTACTGTCATGTATATCTAAAAAGAACAAATTTTAAAAATTGAAAAAAAAAAAAAAAGACTGATGGACTGGGGCTGTATCTCAATTGCTAACACTTGCCTAGCATGTGTGAGGCTCTGGGTTCAGTCCTCAGCACATAATAAAAATAAATAAATAAAATAAAGGCATTCTGTCCATCTACAACTATAAAAGCAAATTTTTTAAAAAAATTCTGAGAGAGCTGATCCATCACGGCAGCAATCAGAAAACAATTTTCCATTGCTACATTTAAAACACACACACACACACACATACACATTTTCTGAGAATGCCTTACAAAAGTCATTGTCCTCATGCTAGAGGACATATCAACATATATCAAACATATCAAACCAGGTCTTCTCTTCCCTTTCACCTGCCCATTCACTTTCTTTTTTACCTAGTATTAAATCCAAAACGCTAACAAAGGCCCTCTGTCACCTCCTGTGCCCACTCTGACCTGCCAACTCCACTTACTCCTCTCCCATCCTCCCATCCATGGCCCTCTTTGCTAAAGCACAGACACACTTTGACCTCAGGGCCTTTCCTCTTCCAATTTGTTTTCCTCAGAAATCTCTTTCCCCAGATAAGCCCTCTGAAGATAGGTTACCTGGGATGGCTGCCCACCGAGATGAATGATATCCTTGGATGCCAAACCTGTGCAGCAGAGATAAACTTCAAGGGTGACCTCAGTTGTGTGTACCCACCTCTCTTCTCCATGGGTACAGTTATCTTCAAACTCAGAGTAGCACTATGAATTTATTATACCAGAGTCCAGGAAACTTGCAAAAGCAAGAAGTGTCTCACTGCTGCATTGGCTTTAAATATGTATATATTATAGCACTACACATAGTGGCCAGCATATGGAATCAACCTAAATGTCCATCAGTGAATGAATGAATAAAGAAAATGTGGTGTAAATATTCAAAATGGATAGCATTTATCCACTAAAAAGCATGAAATCCTGTCATTTGTGACAACATGAATGAACCTGGAAGACACTGTGTTAAGTGAAATAAGTCAAACACAGAAAGGTAAATACTTCATGATCTCTACTAATGCAGGTACAATGTTACAGTTATAAAGCATAAATAAGTTCTGGTGTTCTATGACATAGCCAGGTGAAAATAATTAACAACAATGCATTATATATCTCAAAATAGAGGATTTAGAAAGTAAGCACCATAAAGAAGTGATAAAAGTTGAAGGTGATGAATATGATAATTTCCTGAGTTGATCATTATTCAATATACACATAAATCAAAACATTACATTCTGCTTAATAAATATACATAAATATTGTGTCAATCAAAAAAATAAATTTTAAAAATTAAAATTAGTAAAATTCCCTTCAGGTCTCTGAATCACTTGGGATCACTAGAATCCATTTTAGTCTTTTGAAGGATTCTTTTTCCAGGTTTGACATAATAGATTTCTTCAGAGAACAAAATAACCCAGGAAGATCCCCTTCTATCAGTGACACTAGGTAACCCACACACACACATTATCCAAGCCCATACTTTTTTTAATGTAGAGATAATCTCATTTTTAAAAGAGACTATATAAATAGGTTATCATTTCCCCAATAATTTGGGGAAAAAGAAATAATTTGGGGGAAATCAATGAACAAATCATTTATTAAATTTATTGGGATTCAGATTAGCTTAATCATCCAATTGGTATTTATGAATACTTACTACATGCAACAAATTTTTCCTAAATAATTTCAGATACAAAAGCATAATTTAGATATGGGTTCTACCTTCACAAACTTACAACCTCATTATTCTAACATGAAGAAATAAAATTTCTGAGAAATTTTAAAGAACCATAAGTGGACCCACTTGAATCAAAGTGTGAAATATGATATGTCAAGAACTATGTAATGTTTTGAACAACCAACAATAAAAATTAAAAAAAAAAGAACCATAAGTGGTCAGAAAAGTAAGGGCAAGTATCCAATGTGGGAGAGTGGAAAAGGAGACAAGAGGATCTGAGAAGTTTTCATCACAGCAAACAGAGTTTCCAAATCTGGCTATGATGGTTCTATGCAATCTCACACTCATTCCTTTATCCATTTCAGCGTGATGTATGAAGTGTGATTTTTAAATCATCCTTACCATAGTTTTTCACATGAAAAAATAGAGAGCCAAGGTGATTTATGCAGGTTACCTAAGGTGACAAAACTCATCAGTGACAGAATTTGAACTTGAAATTCCATCTACTGACCCCTAAAGCTAAGCTCTTTCCATTCAAGTCAGGCTAGATCTATTAATAAATATTTACATGGAAATCATACTAAATGTTGTAAAAAGTTATTTCTATTGTCAATGGGGTCTTATATCCCTATCTCATCAAAAATTTAGTCTTAAACAATTTGCTTCAAACTCTGTCCACATTAGAACTTAGAAATTCAAGGAAACTGAAAATAGCTCATAAAAGACTGACACAATAGCTAAACTATGGAACCAACCTAGATGCCCTTTAATAGATAAATGGATAAAGAAACTGTGGTATACATACACAATGGAATATTACTCAGCATTAAAAGAGAATGAAATCATGGCCTTTGCAGGTAAATGGATGGAGTTGGAGAATATCATGCTAAGTGTAGTAAGCCAATCCCAAATGAGAGAGAGAGGATCTTGCTAAATGGCACAGGCTAGCCTCAAGTTAGTGATCCTCAACCCCAGTCTCCCAGTCACTGAGATTACAGACATGTGTCACCATACCCAGTTGAAAGAACTTCTTTAATAGAATGACTTAATAGCTGAATCTCTTCAGTTTTTTCCAAGAAAGAGGGTTTGGGATGTCACACTACTCATCAGGGACTGTATTAGTCAGGTTCTCCATAGAAATAAGATCAAAAGGATGCATACACAGCAACCTTTTCGTATCTACAAAGGATGTATTCCAAGACCCCCAGTGGATGCCAGAAACCATGGATAATATGGAAATATACATACAATTATTTTGTCCTACACATACCTATGGTAAAAATCAATCTATAAATTAGAGAAAGAGATTAACAATAATAGATATATCAATTTAAGAACAATAATGATATTGTGACTGCTGATCTGATAACGAAGTCAATTACTAAGTAACAAAAAGGTGAATAGTATATACAACATGGATACATTGGGCAAAGATACCCAAGAATAGCCCAATTTGAATAAAGGAAAAAAATCAATATCCAAACTCAAGGTTGTTAGGCAAAAGAGTTTATTCTGACTCACCCTTTTTGTTCTATTCAGGTCTTCAATCAATTGGAGGAGACCTGCTCACTTTGGTAGAGCAGATTACCTTCTCTAGTCTACCAGATTCAAATGCTAATCTCATCTAGAAATACACTCATGGACAAACCCTGGATGAAGTTGAACAAAATGCCTGACCACCCAGTGGTCCAGTCAAATTAATATATAATATTAACAAGGTTAATACATAAGATTAACAAGGACTTAATAAAGATCTGGCACAGTTCTTGATTGACTACAATAGCTCTTGATGGAAAATCAAAATTGGTCCCTAATTTATTTTATTAAAATCCTTAGTATTTATTACAATAGAGAACAGAAAACAAATGCAAATGGGTGAATTTGTATTTCATGTGCACACAGTTCCTTTCTAACTTTAATATTAAAAAATAATGGGAGGGCTGGGGATGTGGCTCAGGTAGTAGCGTGCTCGCCTGGCATGCGTGCGGCCCGGGTTCGATCCTCAGCACCACGTACAAACAAAGATGTTGTGTCCGCCAAGTATTAAAAAATAAATATTAAAAAATAAATAAATAAATAAATAATGGGAGTTTCGAAGGTTAGATTTGATGGTGACGATGGAGAGCACTAGCGGGAAAGACAGGTGACGGTACTGCTCTCCATTTGCGTCCTTACATGCTGGCTAGCGTGCTGGGTCACTGCCCTGAAGAGCAGTCATTGTCAACTAGCTCCCATTTTCCTGGTCAAAGAAATTCCTGGTAGAAAGTGAAAGGCATGCATGCTGAGCAGCATTCACATATTAAAAAAAAAGAAAAGAAACTATTTCTATGGTTCTTATAAAGTCGAGTTTATGTAATGGGACCAGATTGTTTCTGAAAAACAAAAATCATGTTCAGCTAAGAAAACATCAACAACAGTCTCCATGAAATTAACCTTCATGTATAATATTCAATTCATGTAAAGCTTCCTTTTTTGAATAATCTGTGAAACTAAAATAAAAAGTGCATGACAGAAATGTTTAGTGATAAGCTAATAAAGGGTACATTTTATTTGTCAGCTTTTACTTTCATTTCTTATTTTCTCCTGTTGTATTCTCTCTCTTATTAAAGAAGTGACTGTGATTTCACTGCTGGCCAGATCATGGGAAGAAAACAATTTCCTTTCAATGAAAAAATGAATACTGAGAAACTGCCTGAAGATTTTAATAACTAAAATGACAAAAAACTGCCTAGGAAAATAAGTTTGTTTTTTGGAAAAAGCATTATCATTGTATGTGATTTTGGAAATACAACAAATGTGCTTCTTCCTTCCTAACCAGCTGGAAAGAGCAATTACAAGATGCAAAATGATATGCAGAGTATTTTATAAAGAATTATAACAGTTATTATTTTCCAGAGCCTTCTTCATGAGAGATACAGTGCCAGTCTCTTTAAATAGTCACCTAGTCTTCAGAACCATCCTAAAAATATGCATGCATTATTATTCCTACATATAGAAAGGAAATTAAAAGAAATTGAGAAAAGTTTCAGTTCATAAAACCAGTGAGGAGCAAAGATAAGAGTTAAACCTGGTTCAGTTGCTCCTAGCATTAGCATTTATACTACTCTTCTACATGACTGCCTAAATTAAAAATCAATAAAATTTTTGGATTTCATCCTAAAATCATCTATAAACCCTTCAAAAATTAAGTGGAAAGTTTATTGTAGAAAAATCCAATGAGAGGAAAACTTTGCTTTGGCAAACATTTAGGGCAAATATATTATGGGTAAGGACATTGTTTTTCAAGAAACTGTTGGAAATATAGAGAGTTATGAGAGTCTCCATCCTCAAGAGAACCAAGGCAAACATAATTTATAATGAACACATGAGAAATAAGTCCTACAAAACATAAGTGGTAAAAAATGTATGAGGAATGAGGATTAACGTGGTCTGAACTGACCAGGACTGATAGACTCCCAGGCAGAAGAATGACTTCCCTGTGACTTAAATGGCTGCCATGGGTGGGGGCGGGGATCAGATTCAGATGTTCTTAGCCCAGTCCATGAATGCAAGCCAGCTTCAAAGAGCAAGGAAAGGCCCTGAAGTTGGATATGAAAGTTCCTGTGCATTTTTCTAAGAAGGAGCCTGTGGTCTTTGGCAGATTCTCAGAAGAAATCAAAAACACTGATGTAGAAAAGGAAGCATGAAAGGGAGACTTAAAATTTTTTTTGTTTGTTATTTTCTCTCTTTTTTAATATTTATTTTTTAGTTATAAATGGACACAATGTCTTTATTTTATTTTTACGTGGTGCTGAGGATCGAACCCAGTGCCTCATGCATGCTGGGCAAGCGCTCTACCTCTGAACCACAATGCCAGCATTTTGTTTCGTTTTGTTTTGGTATGTTCTTTTTCTTAACTTTTTATTTTGAAATAAGATAGACTCATGAAGTTGCAAAGATAGCAAATACTGATGGTGCACCCCAACCCAAGGATCACAATGACTATATCTTAGGTAATCATATCTTAATGTCAAAATTAGAAATGGAGATTGGTATCATGTCACTTTTTAAATTTAATTTAATTTTTAATTGACAAATGATTGTGTGTGTGTGTGTGTGTGTGTGTGTGTATTTGTGGGGCACAATGTGATTTTTTATTACATTTTAAGTGACCAGATCATGTTAATTTTTTTTAATTCTAAATACATTTATTAAATGAAAGAAGTCAATCTGAAAAGGTTACACACTGTATGTTTCTGTCTATAGGATATTCTAGAAAAGGTAAAAACTATGGAGAGAATAAAAAGATCTGTCATTTCCAAAGACTTTAGGGAAGGGAAAGATGAACAGGCAGAGTATAGGAACTGTATGGTAATGAAAATTATTATTATTATTATTATTATTATTATTATTATTATTATTATTACAGTGGGTACACATCATTATACATTTCTCCAAACCATAGACTGTTCAACACCAACAGTTAACCCTAATGTCAACTTCAAATCATGTTAATTAGCATGTCCATCTCTTAGCTGTGGCAAGACAAATAAACATGAATGTGGACATATAAAAACTGTGGATTAGGGGGAGAGATGCCCACGCCCCCCCCCCACCAGCCCCTAGCACAGAGACCAGGAGAGAGGCCTGCCCCTGCACTGGAGTTCCTTCTTCACCAAAGCGTGGCTCCACAGCCAACCTCAGGGTACATATAGGCTTGAGGCTGCTGCTGCCACAAAACTGGGATATCACCACTTCTATCAATGGACAATAAGGACCTGGTAAGACATCACCAAGGTCCCTGTGAGCCTGGCCACACCAGAGGTATCTCTACTAGGGTGCTAACAGTTATCCTGTTGCTCAGGTAACAGGGAGTCCTGTATGGGGTGGCCTATCTCTTCTTTCTCCTACTAACAGCCAACTTCTTATGATTACCCTCTCACTAGTCATATAATCTAATACCTCTATATTCCCACAGTCTACCTCATTAACATCTCAGTCAACTCCCCAGCCTCCCATCTACCATCAGAAACTGTAAACCATTATGCAAACCTATTGACTATATAATAGAAGATAACCAAACTCCTCATTTCTGATTATAGTGACAAAACTATAAATATTAAAATAGAAGCTACCTGATCTATGGCTACACTTTGAGTACATTGAGTGCTGTAATATTGATCTCCCCCTTAAAGGTGAGATATTGATAACATGTAGGGACACTATAAGACAATAGGACAGAAGCTGTGATACCTCAGATCTACACTGTAAGAGAGAAAGACACATAGTCATCATGAAAAAACAAGGGAGGAAAGGGCCCCAAACAAACTAAGGTACTACAAAAATAGAATCCATAGATAGCACAGTAGATGAAATGTCAGAGAAAGAGTTCAGCACATACATAACTAAAATGATCTGGGATTTAAAGAACAACCTAAGTGAGCAGATACAGGCAAAAATCAATCACTCCAAAAAAGAGATAAGAGAACAAATACAGGGCTGGGGATGTGGCTCAAGCGGTAGCGCGCTCTCCTGGCATGCGTGCGACCCGGGTTCGATCCTCAGCACCACATACAAGCAAAGATGTTGTGTCCGCCGAAAACTAAAAAATAAATATTAAAAAAAAAAAAAGAGAGAACAAATACAGGCAACCATCAATCACACCAACAAAGAAATGAGAGAGCAAATACAAGTTGCAAGAGATTACTTCAAGAAAGAGAGATTCTGGGAGGTGGAAAAAAACAGAAATCCTTGAAATGAAAGAAACAATAAGCAAAATAAAAAATTCAATAGAAAGCATCACCAACAGACTAGATCATTTGGAAGACAGGACAAAAATATACAATCTTGTGGCTGGGGATGTGGCTCAAGTGGTAGCGCGCTCACCTGGCATGCATGCGGCCCGGGTTTGATCCTCAGCACCACATACAAAGAAAGATGTTTGTCTGCCGAAAACTAAAAAATAAATATTAAAAAATTCTCTCTCTCTCTCTCTCATATATATATATATATATATATATATATATATATATACACATATACACACACAATCTTGAAAATAAAGTTGACCTCACAGTGAAGATGGTAAGAAACCATGAACCGAATATCCAAGAATTATGGGATACCATCAAAAGAACAAATTTAAGATTTATTGGGATAGAGGAAGATTCAGAGATTCAAACCAAAGGAGTGCACAATCTCTTCAATGAAATAATATCAGAAAATTTCCCAAGCATGAAGAATGAATTAGAAAATCAATTACAAGAAGCCTATAGAACACCAAATGTACAACCATTACAACCAATCTGCACCAAGATATATTATAATGAAAATGCCTAGCATACAGAATAAGGATAGAATTTTAAAGGTTTCAAGAGAGAAAAATCAGATTACCTATAAAGGAAGACCAATTTCTTAGCAGATTTTTCAACCCAGATCCTCAAAGCCAGGAATTCCTGGAACAACATATACCAAGCTCTAAAACTAATGGATTGTTGAGAGCCACAGCTGAAGGGGCCCCAGCAAACTTTCAGACTGCCAGCTGATGATTGGCTCACAGCGGCCCCAGCAACATCTAGCTGATTGGCTCCTTTGCGGTGATACTCATTGGGCTGTTTCCCTGCCCTTTCAGGCCACGGAGCTGCTCATTGGGGGACTTTTTTGGCTCCGCCCACGCAACCCAGCCAATCGGCCTCAAGAGCAGGAGGATTGTGGGAGGTGGAGAGGCTTGTGGTTGTGAGAGAGGCTTGTGGGAAGCCAGTGGTGGCAGTTGGACTCTGAGGGTTTTTTCCTGAGGAGCTGTTTTGTTTGGCGTGTGTGGTTCTAAAAATAAAGTTCGTTTCTTTTGACAAGTGGCTCCTGAATTGTGCCCAGTCAGACTGCGGCAATGGATACCAACAAAGAATCTTATATCCAGCAAAATTAAGCTTCAGATTTGATGACGAAATAAAATCCTTCCATGATAAGCAAAAGATAAAAGAATTTACAGTAAGAAAGCCTGCACTACAGAACATTCTTGGCAAAATATTCCACGAGGAGGAAATGAAAAACAACAATGAAAATCTGCAAAGGGAAAAACTACGATAAAGGAAAAGCTAACCAAAGGAGAAACTAAGTCAAGTTAAACACCAAAAATAAACAAAAATGACCAGAAATACAAATCATGTCTCAATAATAATTCTGAATGTTAATGGCCTAAACTCACCAATCAAAAGACATAGACTGGCAGATTGGATTTTAAATAAAGACCCAACAATATGGTGCCTTCAAGAGACTCATCTCATGGGAAAAGACATTCACAGACTGAAGGTAAAAGGTTGGGATAAAATATTCACATGGTCTGCATAAACAAGTAGGTGTTTCTATCTTCATATCAAATAAAGTAGACTTCAAGCCAAAGTTAATCAAAAGGGATAAAGAAGGATATTTCATACTGCTTAAGGGTACCATACATCAACAAGACATAACAGTTATAAATATATATGCCCCAAACAATGAAGCATCTACATTTATGAATCAAACTTTTCTCAAGTTCAAGAGTCAAAAAGACCAGAACACAATAATTCTGGGTGACTTTCACACACCTCTTTCACCACTGGATAGATCTTCCAAACAAAAGCTAACCAAAGAGACTATAGAACTAAATAATACAATCAATAACTTAGACTTAACTGACCTATATAGAGTATATTATCCATCAAACAGTGAATACACTTTCTTCTCAGCAGCACATGCATCCTTCTCTAAAATAAATCATATGTTATGCCACAAAGCAACTCTTAGTAAATACAAAAAAGTGGAGATACTACCCAGCATTCTATCAGACCACAAAGGAATGAAATTCGAAATCAATGATAAAATAAAAAATAGAAGCTACTCCAACACCTGAAGACTAAATTATTTGCTACTGAATGAACAATGGGTTGCAAAAGATATCAAGGAGGAGATTAAAAAATTCTTAGAGATAAATGAAATACTAATACAACATATCAAAATCTTTGGGACCCTATGAAGGCAGTTCTAAGAGGAAAGTTCATTGCATGAAGTTCATTCCTTCAAAGAAGAAAAAGTCAACAAATAAATGACTTAACATTACACCTCAAAGCCCTAGAAAAAAGAGAACAAATCAACCCCAAAAGCAGTAGAAAACAGGAAATAATTAAAATCAGAGCTGAAATCAATGAAATTGAAACAAAAGAAACAATTGAAAAAATTGACAAAACAAAAAGTTAGTTCTTTGAAAAAATAAATAAAATTGATAAACCATTTGCCTTGCTAATGAAGAGAAGAAAAAAGAAAACTCAAATTACTAACATCCATGATGAAAAAGGAAATATCATGTTGAACACTACAGAAATACAGAAGATAATTAGAAATTATTTTGAAAATTTATACTCCAATAAAATAAAAAATATCAAAGGCATCAACAAATATCTAGAGGCAAATGATAAGCCAAAACTAAATCAGGATGATATACACAATCTGAATAGATCAATTTCAAGTAAGAAAATAGAGGACGCCATCAGAAGCCTACCAACAAAGAGAAGCCCAGGACCAGATGGATACACAGCCACATTCTTCAAGACCTTTAAAGAAAAAATAACATCAACACTCCTCAAACTATTTTGTGAAATTGAAAAAGAGGGAACACTTCCAAGCAAATTTTATGAGGCCAGTATCACCCTGATTCCAAAACCAGGCAAAGACACATCAAAGAAAGAAAACTTCAGACCAATATCTCTAATGAACATAGACGCAAAAATTCTCAATAAAATTCTGGCAAATCAAATACAAAAACAATAGTGCACCATGATCAAGTAGGGTTCATCCCAGGGATGCAAGTTTGGTTCAACATACAGAAATCAATAAATGTGATTTATCACATCAATAAAATCTAAGATAAAAATCATATGATCATCTCAATAGATGCAGAGAAAGCATTTGATAAAATACAGCTCCCTTTCATGTTTAAAACAGTAGAAAAACTGGGGATATTTGATATCTCAACATTGTAAAAGCTATCTATGCTAAGCCCCAGGCCAACATCATTCTACATGGAAAAAAATTGAAAGCATTCCCTCTAAAAACTGAAACAAGACAGGGATGCACTCTTTCACCATTTCTATTTAACACAGTTCTTGAAACTCTAGCCATAGCAATTAGAGGAGTGAAAGAAATTAAAGAGATACAGATTTAAAAAAAAGAACTCAAATTAGCACTATTTGCCAATGATATGATTCTATACCTAGACCATCCATAAAATTCCACCAGAAATCTTCTAGAACTAATAAATGAATTCAGCAAAGTTGCAGGATATAAAATCAACACCCATAAATCAAAGGTATTTCTGCACATCAGTGACAAAGCCTCAGAAAAAGAAAGTAGGAAAACCACCCCATTTACAATAGCCTCAAAAAATAAAAATAAAAAACTGGGGAATCAACAAAAGAGGTGAAAGACCTCTACAATGAAAACTACAGAGCACTAAACAAAGAAATTAAAGAAGACCTTAGAAGATGGAAAGGTCTACCTTGTTCTTGGAGAGAAATAATTAATATTGTCAAAATGACCATACTACCAAAAGCACTATACAGATTCAATGCAATCCCAATCAAAATTCCATTGACATTCCTCATAAAAACAGAAAAAGCAATCATAAAATTTATCTGAAAAAATAAGAGACCCAGAATAGCCTAAAGCTTTCCTTAGCAAGAAGAGTGAAGCATATGGCATCACTATTCCAGATCTTAAACTATATTACAGAGTAGCAGTAACAAAAACAGCATGGTATTGGCACCAAAATAGACCCGTAGACCAATGATACAGAATAGAGGACACAGAGACAAACCCACATAATTACAGTTATCTCATATTAGACAAAGGCATCAAAAACATGCATTGGAGAAAAGATAGCCTCTTGAACAAATGGTGCTGGGAAAACAGAAAATCCACATGTAACAAAATGAAATTAGAGCTCTATCTCTCACCATGCACAAAACTGAACTCAAAGTGGATCAAGGACCTAGGATTTAAACCAGAGACCTTGAGCCTAATGAACAAAAAGTAGGCCCAAATCTCCATGATGTTGAATTAGGCCCCAATTCATATTACACATATAAAACACAATTTTTCATATCTCTGGTTATATACAAAGTGTATTCACAGCATTCATCTCTTCATACATTGCTGAGAGCCATAGCCAAGTAGGAATGATGCATGGCAATTTCCTTGTCAGCCTACTTGGAAAATGGAAGTGGGACCGACACCAATAGAGATTGCAGGACTAAACCATAGATTAGTACTTTTCCAAACCCTGATTAGCATAAATTTAGACCAACAGCATTTATCCAGTTACTATATAAACCCCTTGACTAGCACACTCAAGCAGCAACATGCGATTAGTTCCCCTCTAAGCCTGCAGGTGTTATTTCTGTTCACACTTGAATAAATTCTACTCTTGCCTTCATTTATCCTTCTCTGTGGACTGCATTCTTCAAATCGTGTGACTAGAACCCAGAAAGAAGAAGTTGGCAATGAGCTACAGAGTCTGCTGAAACACTGGAGGGCACAGCCTACCATGAAGAACTGCACCACTACACTCAATGGTAGTGGAGAAGAAAAGGGCTTTCTCAGCTGCAGAGGCCCACCAGCAGAAGTTGCCAAATAAGGTTGTATTTACAGATACCTGGGGCTTTGACATATTTTAAGAGGCAATGTGACACAATTGAACCCTAAACACACATAAACCTTGAAATAAGGAGTATTCTAACAATCAAATTGTGAACCTACAAAGGAGACCTAGGAGTTCTGCAGCAGGTAAAAGCTCAGAAATGTCCTACTCAGAGTAGGTCAGAAACTGGGCCAAGCTGAGTCTACAGTCTACAGGGTCACAGGACTGAGCTGTGGGGACTAAGAATAGGGAAACTAGGGCTAGAACTGACCTATTTACTCACCCTCTCTGCAGGCACAAATCCCATCCATCCTGCAAAGTCTAGTGTCTAGGTTCATAACCTTGTCTCCTAAAATTCATCTAATATTGTTTCCATTCTTTAAATTCAATAGTATATTCCATCCATCCCAACCTCATTTAAATATTTTATTACAACCTGTCCTGTCATGTGTCTCTTTTTTTTAAAGTTATCAATCTATTAAATAAGCTGCAAGGTGCTTGAGATTCAATACTGTGCCTAATATTTCTTTGCTACCCCATAACAGGAACCATCCCAGTGCTGAACATTTAGGGAATATGTGATATATATAAAACAAAATAAGTCTTCTTTTGATCTGAGGGAGGGTGACTATAAAGCCTCCATCATCCACAGCACAAGGGGCAGATCAGGTCACCTGGAACACAATTTGTGGAGTCGCCACTCTAACTTCAAGGAAATCCAAGTAGCCTCTCTCACTTATATCCACCTTCAATCCACTGCCAACTCTTCAAATTTTCTCTCTGCATGTCATCTCTGTTCAACATCTCTCTTCCCAAAACAGAATTCTAATCATACACTTTGAGGTTTTATATAGAAGCTAAACCCAGAAAATGCAAGAGATCGTTGAAAGAACTGCTAAAGATCCAAGCACAACCTGCAAGGTCAGCCTCATTCAGCACCGAGCGGGGAAAGCCCTGTGACTTCAGTTGTCTCTTCTGAGCATTCCAGCCAACACAGCTGTCTCTTGAAGCCAGACTTCTGCTGAGAATGAAGGCAACCTGATGTGCAGCATGTCTCAGGAGTCAGACCTGAACACAGCCGGGCTGCAATGCAAGCAGTGATCTACCTAAACTAATTTGCAGACATTCCCACGCCTAAGGAGGGCATCAACTCGCAGCACTTCTCAGAGCTAATTGCTTTTTTTTTTTTTTTTCTTCACAGCAATTAAAAGAGTGCTAAA
Organism: Callospermophilus lateralis; assembly: GCF_048772815.1. Lineage (NCBI taxonomy): Eukaryota > Metazoa > Chordata > Mammalia > Rodentia > Sciuridae > Callospermophilus > Callospermophilus lateralis. The sequence continues at coordinate 15,279,306 of NC_135321.1, forward strand.
AAAAAAAAAAAGCCAAAGATTTTGGAAATCAATGTGTTTCTTTAACTTCTGATTTGTTATATCAGATTTTCCTTCTTGAATTCTAATTTTATGCCATAAATGGTGGGGGGGGGGAATACTTCCTTTCAGAGCACTGGATAAAAAAGACACATTTTTGTATATTCTAAGCTGTCTTTTTTTTAAAAAAAAATCACTTTCACCTTTCTATTGAATGAGCATAAAGAGGGAAATCACATTTTTAATAATTACAGAAAAATTTGCTATAAAGATAGACGTGATAAAACTCCAGCTATTATTGAGTAAAAGTTGAAGGAGAAAGCATAAAAGAGTCAATTTACTCATTAAAAAAAATTATCATCCTCCAAAGTTCCTTTACAATTAATTAGAGGATACTGTGGCATAGAAGCATGAGCAGTATTTTTATTTTATTTCAACTAATATCCTTAGTCCTTACTGACTCTGACTTGGAGATTCAAATGTTCAAACTATGTGTGAATAACCCTTATTTAATATTATCTATTATTATATCACAGAAATATCTTATCAGCTAGTATTGTTCTTGTGTAATATTATTTGATAGGCTTTTTTAAATAAACCACTGGATGCAGTATGTATCTATAATTTAAATGTATCATGTAAATAATTTTTCTATTTCTCAGGTGTTGCCAAGAGGCGAACGTCATTTTGAAATGGTGATTTGATCTTCAGTGAGGGGCTTGATAATTGACTTAGAAAAGAAGGTGATTAATATGCATCTTAGTTCTAGAGCAATTTTTCCCATGTTTTATCATTTAAGGGGAGATAGACTCAAATCGCTTGGGAAGTATAATCAGAGATGAAACAGCAGCAGCATTCAAAATGCTGTAGTCCTAGAAAGAAGCCACCAGCATCATTAAAGCCTCACTTGCCTTTGGTTGGCTGGTGATCTGAAAACTGATGTATGCCAGTTTTATTTTTCTCTACAACCCAAACCCTTTTTATTTTGAGATAGGGTCTCACTAAGTTGCCCAGGCTAACTTCAAACTTGCTATCCTCCTGCCTCAGTCTCCCAGAGTCACTGGGATTACAGGCATGTGCCAGTGTACTCTTCTAGAATTTACGATTTCAGTGAAAAAGTAAAAATAAAAAAATAGAGATTAGTTTCATCCACTCCTGAAGCAAGTCAAATAGATTGTTCCATGATATTACTTCTACCGCCAGATCCATAAATATAATGAACACTGCCCACACTAAAAGTCAAACAAATCATAAATAAGATGTGTTTGGCTTTGTGGTGTGCAGGGACTTGAGTTCCAGAATCAAGGGAAAATTTAAATATTCCAGATTGGAAGACTGGGAGCAGAGACCTTGCTCGTTTCAGTGAGAATCCTTCATGTGAGTCATCATTGGAATAAACTGGAATATCCACAGAGGAATGGTGAACTTAGACTTAATGTGGTGATATGTATGTGGGTCTTACTGACCAACATGGGAGTGACAGGAGTTTCCATGTAGTCAGAGGACAGGGATGGCAAGCCATGTGACTCCAGGAGGTTGGAGTCTGAGTCTGACTCAGTACAGCTAAAGACACAGAGGGAATTAGGAGAGATATATTCCTTCCTTGACGCAGTCATTGGCCAAGATAAGCAGGGGTAAATATGAGAGGGTTTCAGAATAGGATCCAATCCCCAAAAGAGGGCCAATGAGAAGGGGTCAGCCTGAGGCGGACTCTCAGTCCTGGATGCAGCATGGTGCAGCTGGAGTGGAGCTGGGCACCCCTGGTCCTGCAGCGTGGCTCCCCCACCAGCCAACAGTGCCAACCGCGGTCTGAGCATTCTAGACCACCAGGT